>NC_091157.1:2897875-3197875 GCF_040958095.1 Procambarus clarkii
TTGGACTAGTTGCTCTACATATGTCATCCCATTAAATGCTTTGCTTCCATTCTGTCTAAGTTTGGTGGCCTGTGTATAACTACTATTATAAGTTCCTTTAGCTTTTTCGTTTATTTCTAACCAAATAGTTTCTGTGTGTGGCTCAGTTTTCAGCCCTCTTTGAGACAACATTTCAAATTTTCCCCTAACATTAGGGCTACTCCCTCTCCTCTATATATATATATTATATATAGAGGAGTCTAATATATGAAATAATATATCTAATATATTATTATATGAATAATATATTAGATATATTAAAGTCTAATATATGAAATATATTTCATACAGTAATATTAAATATTACTATATGAAATATTTTAAAATCGTTTATTTGATATTCAGCTAATAGTTCTCTATTTTTTTTATTTATTCATGTTTCTGTATGTGCAATAATATCTCTTGTTTCTGTGCAGACAAGAGCATTTAAATCGTTTATTTTGTTTCTTAGACTCCTACTGTTCTTGTAATATACCTTAAGTGCATTACTATTTTGAGGCCCTTCTCCTTCCCTGTTTCTTTTACCAATTTTGTTCCAACAACAACGCATACTTTGAATGTCTCCTTTCCCCATATTCATTTCCATACTTCTATCTACTAACAGTTTAAACCCAAACAAACCCCTCCAACCACAGATTCCAACGAGTTGGGCACATATGTTCGGGATTCCTCCCTTGCTCCTAAGCAATTATATGGCTGTCTTAAACCTCTGTATCAGTGTCTCCTAACTCGTCACATCATTTCCACCGGCACTGATACAAATAATGGGTTTGTTCCCATTTCCAGCCATAATATCATTCATGTTGTTTACAATATCTTCAATTCCTGCTCCCGAATTGCAAACCCCCTAACTTGTTCTCCCTATCTCTGGCACAAAAAACTCTTTCCAAAAACCTCACCTGGTAATACATGTATATCAAAATTGTTAAGGCCTTTACCATATTTTTCTGGGTTCGAAAATAGTGTAAACATAACACATTTTTTAGGCGAATTTTCTCACTGTACATATTATATAAATAACCCATCCTCCTGTTTAGATAGTACCTATTATAACGATGGTCAATAGTCACGAATTCGTAAGTACTTAGCTCTTAGATAGTAGTATACTGACTAGTAAGGAATTCTTTAAAAAAAATGAAGCTAAAAAAAACAAACTTAAATATTCCTAGGCCTAGTATAGCACACACATGTACTATATTCGGCCTCAGATATCGTGTATTAGGCCTAGAAAGGTTAGATTAGTTTACCTTCGCAAGACAAGAAAAAAAAATAGTTTTCGGGTTTGTCCAACTCAATAGTGCCAATTTCTACTTTCTAATTTCGGTGTACGTCGGAATATATACTATGGTCCTCATCGTTACTATAAGTACTACCAAAACAGGAGGATGGTCTGTATTATAATATATACGAAGTGTTTTGATACAGCAAACTTAAAAAAACTCAGTAGATGGCGCCTGGGGTTTACCTTTTCCAGGTCACCCACAATATCTTCTCTCGACTGCCACTGTCGAATTCTCTTATCTTGATTGTGGGGGTCATACAGAGGCACTTGGTTCACCTGTCAATGGATATTCACATAGGACAAACAAACGTCTTCTATGGTTCCACAAGTCGAGACTAACGCCGCAATCTCCCTCTCCTTCCTGACAGAACTTGTTTCTGTCGCAGTTCCCTCTACTTCACCATGACACAAAAACTGCACTTTCCTCTACGTAGCTGCGAGTTGCATGCGTCTTCGTCGACCCCACACTGGCAAGTGGCGTCTCCACCAATCCCAGAGATTCTGCACAGGACACGTCACGTCATTAATGTGCTTCCCTCATTGGCTAACGATGCCATCATCGAGCGTCTTCCTCCTTGGGGAATCCCTGTACCGTCGCAATCTTTCCGACCCCTCCAGAGTGTCTTAGTGACACACACAAATGCCTCCAGCAATGCCTCTTCCGTCTCATACAACTGTGGACGAATCAGTTATCAATTTTTTATAATACAGCAAATTACATATTTTTTTGAGATTAATATTTCAAGATTTTTTCCCATAACTGAAAGCACTGGTTGTACTTACTAGCCAGGGAATTTCTCTTCCTTTTGTATACTATTTGTATTTTGTATACTGGAACAACATCCGCTTGTTCCATAAGGAGGGCCAAACTCTTGGAGCTATGGAGAGTTGGAAGAGGCACGTGAGAGGTGGAGCCAACAGGTCAGCACAGCTGCGTAGTAGTTTTGGGCTGGCCTTATCTGGACCCATAGCTTTACTTGCGTCAAGCGAAGATGGAGAACTTCAGCCTTATGTATAACCACTTCAATCATCTTTGACGCAGTGCTTGTAACAAAAGTACTCTCCCACTTTCCCTACCTCCATCCCTCCCTTGCTCCCTCTCTCACTCTGCATCCCCTCCTCCTCCCCCATGGGTACCCCTGGGTAACGAGCACACAGGGAAGCACTACTTAACTGCGGTAATAAGGGGGAGGCTCAGGGTAGCTATCCTTCACGGCTGTCTTTGTACACTGCCCAAACTTAGCGGCAGCTATTTAACAAACGTCATTATCGCCGTAATTGGAGAGCGTAATTGTTCAGTTATCGTGTAATTGGAGCATTTTTTTAAAGCGAAGCAGCAAGGGGCAGCGAAAAGAGAGGAAGGTGGAGAGGTCAGGAAGGTGGGGGGAGGAGAGGAAGGTGGGGGAGGAGAGGAAGGTGGGGGAGGAGAGGAAGGTGGGGGGAGGAGAGGAAGGTGGGGAGGAGAGGAAGGTGGGGGGAGGAGAGGAAGGTGGGGAGGAGAGGAAGGTGGGGGGAGGAGAGGAAGGTGGGGAGGAGAGGAAGATGGGGGGAGGAGAGGAAGGTGGGGGAAGAGAGGAAGGTGGGGGAAGAGAGAAAGGTGGGGGAAGAGAGAAAGGTGGGGGAAGAGAGAAAGGTGGGGGAAGAGAGAAAGGTGGGGGAAGAGAGAAAGGTGGGGGAAGAGAGGAAGGTGGGGGAAGAGAGGAAGGTGGGGAGGAGGAGAGGAAGGTGGGGGAAGAGAGGAAGGTGGGGGGAAGAGAGGAAGGTGGGGGAAGGAGAGGAAGGTGGGGGAAGAGAGGAAGGTGGGGGAAGAGAGGAAGGTAGGGGGAGGAGAGGAAGGTGGGGGAAGAGAGGAAGGTAGGGAAGGAGAGGAAGGTGGGGGAAGGAGAGGAAGGTGGGGGAAGAGAGGAAGGTGGGGGGAGGAGAGGAAGGTGGGGGAAGGAGAGGAAGGTGGGGGGAGGAGAGCAAGATGGGGGAAGGAGAGGAAATGTGGGGGAGGGAGAGGAAGGTGGGGGGAGGAGAGGAAGGTGGGGGAGAAGAGTAAATGCGAGAAGATGAAAGCAACGAAGAGAGTGAAAAAGAAGGCAGCAGCAGCGAGGGAATGATAACAGTAAGCAGTGAAAGGCAGCTTAAACGCCCTGCCCCCCCCCCCCTGTTATAACCTTTCAACATACTTTTCTTCTTTGTCTTCCGAGACATAGACAAAACATTTAATATAGCAAACCCCCTTGTTTTCCCACACTCGTTAGTTCACCAGGGGGCGGGCGAGGGTCTTAATTACTCACCCTTTGGGCTACCCCATTTGTGTCAGCGGGGCCCGCCACAAATCTTAACATACTTGGGAAACTAAATAATTTTAAATGATTTTCTTTGTTAACGAGTGTTAAAAATACGAAGAAATAACGCGAAATTTGTTTTATAATTTTTTGTAGGCTTCATTAATCATAGAGGATTTCAGATTAATTAGATTCTGATTTTTACTTAAGTTTGTGAAAATAGGAGAAAATGTATAATATTTTAGGCAGGATTGGATTAGTGTTAGGCTTAAAGCCACTAAACCTCTGTAGGGCTATTAAGTGAGAGGGCCGAGTGCTGTCTGGGGCCAGAGTTTATTAGAGTTCCTGGAGTACGACTTAATCAAACTAGAAATGCTCTACAAATCAAGGGGCCCAGAATGTGGAATGACCTTCCCAACCATGTTAAAGACTGTACCTCTCTCAACCAGTTTAAGTTAAAAGCGAAGCTATACCTAATAAATTCCCTGTAACCTACCTTACCCTTCTATTGTCAACCAATGTCTGTTTTTTTTCTTTAAAGAGCGCTGTTTGTCGACTTAATTGTATTTGTGCTGCTTTTTCATCTATGTTTTCATTTCTTGTTTTCATTCTACTCATTATGCTCAATTAGTATTAAGCTTGTCATTTAAGTTTATCATGCCCGAAACGCTTTGCGTAATAGTGGCTTTAGGCATTGTATGTACTAGCTCTACCTATAAGTCAAACAATCCTTGTAAATATTTATTGTATGTATGTACCTTACCTAAATAAAATTGTATTGTATTGTATTGTATTGTATTGTAAATCCATTTGTTACAGCTCAAAGGTTGTTTTGAAAGGCCAAGAATTCATCTCCCCTTATGAAAGTTACAATAAATATTTAAAAGTTTCAATAAATATTTGTATTTGTTCTCAACACTTTTTATTCTTTATGCTCAATTAGTATTAAGTTCTAGATATTAATGTTTTTCTTGCCCGAAACGCATTGCGTAATAGTGGCTTTAGGCATTGTATGTACTAGCTCTATCTATATATCAATCCATTAATGTAACATCACTTGTATGTATGTACCTTACCTGAATAAACATATTTATTATTTATTTATTATATTATTTTTTTTTAGATATATACAAGAGTTGTAACATTCTTGTACAGCCACTGGTAGCCGTAGCGTTTCGGGCAGGTCCCTGGGATACGACCCCTCACAAAGAATCATTTTTACAACCAAGTACCCATTTTACCGTTGAGTTAAACAGAGGCTACAGTTAAGGATTTGCGCCCAGTAAATGCAACCCATTCTCGCACTTGCTTAGTCACTATTGGCTTATTAATAAATGCATATGTGACATACTAATTTATTGTGAGTATTTGAGTTTACCTTGAAACGCTGAATAGAGAACACCGACCTAACCTAACCTTCTTAGTATGTTAAGATAAGCATCTTATTGCTTCTTAATTACAATTAGTACTTAACCTATACCTATATTGATATTACAATTTTATAAAAATAATAAAACATAACCAAAATATGTAAATAAATTGTAAAGTAACTCAGGATACCTGGTTGATACCTGGTTGATGGGGTTCTGGGAGTTCTTCTACTCCCCAAGCCCGGCCCGAGGCCAGGCTCGACTTGTGAGAGTTTGGTCCACCAGGCTGTTGCTTGGAGCGGCCCGCAGGCCCACATACCCACCACAGCCCGGTTGGTCCGGCACTCCTTGGAGGAATAAATCTAGTTTCCTCTTGAAAATGTCCACGGTTGTTCCGGCAATATTTCTTATGCTTGCTGGGAGGACGTTGAACAACCGCGGACCTCTGATGTTTATACAGTGTTCTCTGATTGTGCCTATGGCACCTCTGCTCTTCATTGGTTCTATTCTACATTTTCTTCCATGTCGTTCACTCCAGTACGTTGTTATTTTACTGTGTAGATTTGGTACTTGGCCCTCCAGTATCTTCCAGGTGTATATTATTTGATATCTCTCTCGTCTTCTTTCTAGTGAGTACATTTGGAGCGCTTTGAGACGATCCCAATAATTTAGGTGCTTTATTGCATCTATGCGTGCCGTATATGTTCTCTGTATTCCCTCTATTTCAGCAATCTCTCCTGCTCTGAAGGGGGAAGTGAGTACTGAGCAGTACTCAAGACGGGACAACACAAGTGACTTGAAGAGTACAACCATTGTCGACATTGTCGTATTACTGTTGTTACAACAACAGGATATTGTCAAATATTGTATAAAATCTCTATTGTTTAATAAAACTGAAAAAGAAATTCCTAATATTAAAACTGGTCTTTAGCAAATCCATAGAAAGAGTTTGTATCTTAAAAACGAAATATAACTTGACATATACCACATATGTACTTATTAATCAGCCAAATAGTGACTATAAGCATTAAGTCATATATGTACTGTCTTGTGCGAGAGCGGGTTGCTAAGCGACCTTGACAAAGCGCTCGCGGAACGCCAGGTGAGTGTCTTACCACTTCACCACGAAGACTTATTGTTCTAATAGTAGATTTGTGTTATTTAATTTGAGGACATAGATGATTTTGGGTAGTAGAACCCCAAGCACAGATACCATAATTGAGATAAGGGTAGATGAGAGAGTAATAAAGACTAATAATTACCAATTATTAATGTTAGAAGAAATGTAGGGTAAATGTAGGCTGCTGCTGCCTGCCTGTGGTCCTATTGGTGATTATTCCTGAAGTAAGTGGAGATTTGTTCATTTAGTGGAGAGGTTATGTTGGTCCAAATGGTCAAGAGTAGGGCCATTAATACTGGTAGCCTCAATGAGGACAGAAATCCGGCAGCTTGTCAAAAGACCCCCCCCCCCTCCATTTGCCCTGATGATCTTTTCCAGATGAATTTTAAAACCCAGCAGAGTTTTGGCGTTTACGGCCACTATTACGCAAAGCGTTTCGGGCATGATAAACTTAAATGACTAAAGCTTAATACTAATTGAGCAAAAAGAATAAAATGAGTTGAGAACGAAATAAAAAAAGAGATAAAAAGGGGGGGAACATGGCTGAAAAAGCAGCACAAATACAATTCTGTCGACAAACAGCGTCATTAAAAAAAAACAGACATTGGTTGACAATAGAGGGGTAAGGTAGGTTACAGGGAATTTATTAGGTATAGCTTCGTTTTTATCTTAAACTGGTTGAGAGAGGTACAGTCTTTAACATGGTTGGGAAGGTCATTCCACATTCTGGGTCCCTTGATTTGTAGAGCATTTCTAGTTTGATTAAGTCGTACTCTAGGAATATCAAAACTGTATTTATTTCTGGTGTGGTGCTCATGGGTTCTGTTACAACCTTCTATGAAACTTTTGAGGTCAGGATTGGCATTACAGTTCAGCGTTTTATATAAGTATAATACACATGAGAGAATGTGCAGTGACTTAATATCTAACATATTCAGAGATTTGAGTAGGGGTACCGAGTGATGTCTGGGGCCAGAGTTGGAAACTCTGAGTTCAGAGTTGAAACTTCAGTTTCTTAGGCCCCAGGGTGGGGCCACTTCAGTTTCTTAGGCCCCAGGGCAGAGCCACTTCAGTTTCTTACACCCTAGGACAGGGCCACTTCAGTTTATCATGACCCAGGGCGGGGCCACTACCATTTTATGCCCCACGCTTCAGTTCTGCCACTGGCCGGGGCTACTTCAGTTTACCGTGGCCCAGGTCGGGGCCACTTCAGCTCTATGCCCAGGACTGGGCCACTTTTGTTTATTATGCCCCAGGATAGGGCCACTTCAGTTGTTTATGCCCCAGGACGGGGCCACTGTCGTTATACCCAGCAGGCTGGGGCCATTTCGTTTATTATGCCCCAGGCTGGGGCCCCTTCAGTTCTATGCCCTTGCCTAGGCCAACTTCGGTTTCTATGCCCTTGGCTGGGCCACCAGTTCCCGGTGCGTGCGGAAGAATCTGCGGCCTCCCGGCTGCTGATTTATCCAGACGTTTTGTCTGCTCGGTGTAGCCCGGAAGGTTGTCATAGCCGCTGCCGTCTTAGCTGCCGTCGTTCAGGGGTTGATGTCCAGCCGACGTTCTTCCTGTGACGAGTTAAGCCGGCGATGTTATTCAGATGTCCCTGCCGCTGTGTTCTAGCGGCTGATGTTCGGTTGGGGCTGTTGCAGCCGGTCCAGCTGTCCGCCCTAGTGTCCGAGCCACCGCTCTCTTACTACTTTGTTGCTCAGCTTTGGTGTCCAGCCGCTGCAGCTGTTGGTGTTCCGGCTGCTGACGTTCCCGGCAGTCGGTGTTTCAGCTGCCGTGGGTGCAACTGTTGCTGTTCCAGCGTGCTACTGTTCAGGTGGAACATGGTCCAGCTGCTGACGTTCCAGCGGTTGTTGGACCAGCTCCCATGCTCCGGCTGAAGTTGTTCCTGATGTTCCAGTTGATGCTGTCGCATCTGTTCATGTCCATGCTACTGCGTTTCAGCTCTCGAGGTTCCAGCTGCTGACGTTCCAGCCCCCGAAGTTCCAGCGGGCAGGGTTCCAGCTGAAGCGTCCCAGCTGACGTTGTGCCTATTATTCATTCCTTTTCAGTTTGTTGTATTTGATTGTATATTATTTTCAGCTTCATGTATTAATCCCGTTTTCTCTAACGAGTTATATTCTAGCATTATTTTGAGCATAATTTGTTTTGCAGTCGCACTTTCCTTACTACTGCAGTTTCCCCTTGGCCCGCTGCTGCTAATTTCGTATCTTCGGCAGCTGCTGTTGTTATAGCTGTCGCTGTCCCAGCCGTCGGCGTTACAGCTGTTGCTGTTTCGTTGTTTGCAGCTGCTGCTGACATCCTAGCTCTTTTGGCAAGGGAAAGCTTCAGCTTTAGCTCGTTCCCGGCGTTCCCCTTAACGTTAGCTCCCAGGTTCTAATGGTCTCTAATTGACTTGCAGTGGGACTTCTACTTATCACTGAAGTTTTCCCTGGTGCCCAGTTGCCACTATTTATTTATCTTCAGCAGATATTGATGCAGTTGCGATGTCCAGCTGCAGGTGTTCCAGCTGCGGTGTTCCGGCTGCTGATGTTCCGGGGCAAGATTTTGCAGTGTACATTTGGCAACGGTTGTTTATGTTAAGTCCCTGATTTTGCCCCCTTTTTGACCACTGGTGATTGTTATACATGCTACGTTAATGTTGGTTTAATGTTAAGGTTAGGGTTTCCCTGCTTACTTCCTCCTCCCAGTGTGGGACGTTTACTTATTCATCTATTTATACTGTGATTTCTATGTTGTGCTTGACCTTACTCTTGTTATTTCCAGTTCGCACCTGTTCGGTGATGTTTTAAATTTATTATTTAACAATTTAAAGTTTCACGTCTTGGATTTATCAATTAATGTCAGTCCCCGGTGATAAAAATTTGTATATGGTATTATAAATACTGCTCATATTATTACGGTTAACGCCAGGTTTCTTTATTATGAGCGCAATTATCTTGCGTCTTTGGCCTTCCCAGCCTAAGCTTTGTGCTGTATTAACTTTGCAATTTAATAGTATTGGTTTATTACACTTTTTCTTGTTTAATTTCGGCTATTCTTAATCGACAGTTTATTCGAGTCTTACTTTGAGCACAATTGCTTATAGTTGGACATACTACTTCTGCTGCGGTTCTCCTTGTGCGCCGTTGATGTTATTTACTATATTCATATATTTAATTCTAACTCATATTTCTTGTCTTGCCTGGTGAATTGCAGCCTTCGCCTATTTTCTTTACCTTGCACTTTACTGAGTTGAGCTTCAGCAGCCTTTTCTAGACCTTTCCTCCAGTTTGTCCAGGTCTTCCTGTAGGAGTGAATGGCTGCGATCACCCACAAGATGACTTCGTGTTGACTATAAGACGACTTCTTGATCAGTTGTGACCAGACCACGGTCGTGTGCGGTCGCAGTGTCGGCGCTCTTGGCGTCCGCTGCTTGGTGGGAGGTTGAGTACTGCCCCCACACTCTTCGTCTTTGCACGTGGTGATACAGGATATTGTGAATTTATTCTCGATTGTTGACAGTGCCTATGAGTGTCGAGAAAATGGCTGAAGCAGTATGCCTAAGTGGTAGTGAGGAGGACAAACAAGATGATAACAGACCGTTTGAAGTAGCAATGAACAAAAAGAAACGGAGAAATATTAACAGACAGCGAGACAGTGAGAGTGACGATGAAATTACAAAGAGACCAAAGAATGAGACCCTACTCAGCAGGACTCTAGACAAGCAATTTAATAGCAGGAAGAGGATGTTGTTCCCTACAACATGCCAATTGAATTTCCACCAAAAGCTGGAGTGGACGGTATACGAACCACTTTTCAAAGAGGGTCTTCACCGGCCCTACATAACAGTTGGGACTGAACAGGCCGTGGAACGCCTTACGACGGTTGGTTTTGAAAATGTAGTGATGGTTCCTCCAGAAGAAGGTATGTTGCACACAAAGATCATAGTTTTCAAGTTTCCAACTTATTTGGATCCTGACTGTCTTCTTCTTAACAATGATAATGTTGTCTGGGCAAAGAGGAACAGTGTTCGTGGTGACAAACAAAGCCAGGTTGTTGCCTTGATAAAGGGTGAGGCGCCGGAGAAAATTTTTGTGCAAGGACTAGGCTATAGGAACGTTGCAAAATACATTGAGGAGCCCATACTGTGCATGAAGTGTTCACGTTGGGGACATATGGTATGGAAATGCCAGTTTGACCCCAGGTGTCGGTATTGTGTGAAGAAACACGACTCGCGAGAGTGTAGAGTCAAGATTGAAAGAAGTGAAAAAATCTTCTCATTTTGTTGCAACTGTCGAGGCAGCCACAATGCTGGTTCGTCTCTTTGCCCCATGAAGCCTCATCTGAAAGAGACTAGGACGGGTCCTACAAGCAGGATAGATGTATCCTCGCAGCAAGGAAAGATTGTGCAAGAGGAACATGGAGGAAACAGCTGGAAGCCAACGACAGCCCCTATGATCAATGTGTGGGAGAAAAGGACGGAGAAAAAAAGCCGAGCCTAGGGAAAGTACATCATGCAGTGTAAAAACTGAAACCTTGTGAGGACAAGGTTCAGGACAATATGGTTATCTCTGAGGTTGGTAATCAAATTTTGGAGTATCTAAAAAAACTAGATAAGAGGATTGAGGCATTAGAAAAATTGGCTATGATGGGTAGACGGGGTGAAGATGGTGGTGAAACAGGACGTGTAATTGAAAGTAAAACAGGACGTGAAATGGAAAGTGAAACGTGCGTAGAAGAAAGTAATGATGTGCATGACGTAACGATGATAGAGGATAGTCAGGAGAATACACTTTCTAGTAGTGTTAGCAGTGTTCAACCTCCTGTTGTGACAAATGTTGAAAGAAAGGTTAAAGTAAAACGGTATACAGAAATAACAAAGAAAATAGATATGAATAATATTACCTTCGATGTTAGTAGTAGTTGTGCAAGTGAGGAGAAAGAAAAAATGTTACGGTGTTGGAAGGAAGTTTCTAAGGTAAACTCGTATCTCATGGAATGTGACGGACAGGGCAAAGGTAGTTTTATTATTAATCATGGATGAAAGTAGATTGAGAATATTATCTTGGAACGTTAATGGATTAAAAACTAGAGCGGTGGATGTACACTATTATACTCTTAGAGAGGATATTGACATAGTAGCACTCCAGGAAACTGGGGATAGGGATGGTAGCATTCTGAGGCTAAATGGCTATAGAGGTTTTCACTTTTATGCTGATAGAGGAACTAGGGGGGTCTCATGTTATGTCAAAAGTACCATACCTGCCGAGATAACTGGAATCCCTCAGAGATATAGAGGTATTGAAAGTATTAGCTTGCGGATACAATTAAAGGACCGAGAGTTAAATTTCATTAATCTATACATCTCTGATAGCTCCCTTGATTTAAGATACTTGCCAGATTCCTTCTTTTCTGAAGATACACTTGTGGTAGGGGATTTTAATGCCAGACATCCAGCTTTAGGATCAAGGGGTAAAGCAAATAGAAATGGTTGCAGATGGTACCAGTTTTTGCAGGAACATGAAGATGTTCAACTGCTGGGCGAGCCCTCTCCTACTCATTTGAGGGGAGGGAGATTAGATTATGCTTGTTTGATAAATGCTGAGGGTATAGAGGGGAATTGTCTTACTGTGGATAAAATGCTAAGTGATCATTTTGCATTATAAATACAGCTTAAACTAGATAAAAAGCATGCCTGCCTTCAGAGGAAAAGGTTAAAGTTTAATGAGGGAGAATTAAGGGGTCTTGTTGGCCATATTAAGTCTTGGTATGACACTTATAAGCCAGTTTCGGCAGAAGCATTTTATGAAGATTTAATTAAGGAGGTAGATGTATTTAATGCAACATTGAACCAGAAAACATCTAGTATAAAAAAGCATCCCCCCAGAAAAGAAAACTATACACATGACAAGATGCTTAAGGGGTGGACATTAACAATGAGGAGAGCTCACAGGAATTGGAATGGGAATGGTATAATAATAATAATAATAATTTTTATTTAGGCAAAGGTACATACATAAAGAGATTTTACAAAGTTTGTTGGCTTTATAGATAGAGCTAGTACATACAATGCCTAAAGCCACTATTACGCAAAGCGTTTCGGGCAGGAAAAAACACTACTGACTAAAGCTTAAAACTAATGGGTAAAAAGAAAAAAATGTGTTGAGTACAAATAAAAATAGAGGTAAAAGAGGGGGGAACATTGTTGAAAAAACAGCACAAATACAATTACAAATTATTACAGAAAATTACATTAAAACAGCGTTGATTTGAAAACCAAAAAAAAAAAAAAAAAACATACATGGGTTGACAATAGAGGGGTAAGGTAGGTTACAGGGAATTTATTAGGTATAGCTTCGTTTTTAACTTAAACTGGTTGAGAGAGGTACTGTCTTTAACATGGTTGGGAAGGTCATTCCACATTCTGGGCCCCTTGATTTGTAGAGCATTTCTGGTTTGATTAAGTCGTACTCTAGGAATATCAAAACTGTATTTATTTCTGGTGTGGTGCTCATGGGTTCTGTTACAGGACTGAGAAAGGGAAGAATGCTTTACTGGCAGTTGCTAGACTGTGTGGGGAGAAGAGAAAGGAAATTAGGAGCAAGTATTGGCAGGAGTTTGCAGAGAAAGATGGGAGTAACAGAAACTTGAAGGAAATCTGGCAAGACGTAAATAAAATAAGGGGTAAAAAGCATAATTTTGTTGCACATCCTGACCCGCAAGGAATTGCAAATGGTCTCGTAAATAAATGGGCGGAAGCTGCCAAATTTAGTTCATTACCCGCTGTAACGAGAGAGTCATTAGATTCTTGGGAAGATCTAAGAAAGGATTTTATACTTACAGCAGGTAACAGTGGTGATGTGACTTGCACAGGTATTACCAGAGAAGAACTAATAACGGTGATTAAAGTTGGGAAATCTACCGCCCCTGGGGAGGATGGAGTAACTTATGAAATACTTAATGAACTTGCCATTACGACGAAAAACCCACTTTTAGACCTCTTTAATATTAGTTATAAAGAGGGCTGTATTCCCAGTAAATGGAAAAAAGCTATGATCATCCCTATCCCTAAAGCCAATGGAGAGTACAGACCTATGTCTTTAACCTCGTGTTTTTGTAAAATGATTGAGAGGATCATTTTAAATAGACTTTTATATATAATAGGTGATCAGCTATCTAGTAATTTGTTTGGGTTCCTCAAAGGAAAATGTACCTCTGATTGTATTATTAAATGTCTGGCTAATGAAAATGATTATTATAGAATTTTTATTGATTTACAAGGAGCTTTTGATAAAGCCAACAAAGAGGTTATTTAATATGAATTAGCTGGTCTTGGTGTTAAAGGGAGGTTATTGCGCTGGATAGGGGATTATCTTTACGAAAGGAAGGCTCAGGTGTGGTATCAAAGTTGTATGTCAGGTGTGAGATCTTTTGACCTCGGCACACCTCAGGGAGGAGTGTTGAGTCCCACCCTGTTTAATGTACTAATGAATAAGAGCATCTGAGAGATACTCAAATGGGGTAACTCCGATCATATATGCCGATGATATTTTGTTTCAGGGCAAAGATATTTCAAAGGTTCAAACAGTGTTGGACAATTTCGGAAACCTGTGTCACCATATAGGACTGGTGGTTAATGAAAACAAAACTAAGTTTGAATGTAGAAGTCGGAGGCCCATTATATTGAAAATAAACGGTAAAAATATAGAGTTAATATATATAAATATTTAGGCATATATGTTGGATATACCCATGATAGTTTGGAAGCTGAGATGAACAGACTGTTGGGTCAATGTCGGAAGAGATTACAACCTCTGAAGGCCATGGCATGCTGTGGAAAGGGAGTGGGAGTCCCTGTGGTACGAATGATATACTTGAATACTGTAAGATCTCTTATTGATTATGCTGCACCTGTCATTTCTTGTTTTGGTAAAGGTAGGATGGCCAAGTTGGAGAAGGTACAAAATGAAGCCATGATAATTATCAAAGGATGCCCAAGAGATGCTATGATTGAGATAATGAGGATGGAGTTGAATCTGCAGCGTATTGGGGATAGAATTGTAAATATAAATGTAGCCTCTGCCATTAGATTATTTTTTTTTTTTTTTTTTTTTTTTTTTTTTTTTTTTTTTTTTTTCGTCACGGGAGACATCTCCCGTCACGCAGGGTGCAGTCGCACCTCCACAGATCTCCAGTATCAGCTTTTGATACTGGTAATGGCTCAAAAGGGCCACCACTTACGGGCTATTCATGCCCGTGCCACCTCTTGGGTGGCTTAATCTTCATCAATCAATCAATCTTAGATTATTTAGGCCTCCCATTTCATCCAGCAAGCACACTGGGGCCAATAGAAGTAGCAATTCCAGTGCCAAAGTTACCACCGAGAAGGGTCTAAAAGCCACTAGGCCCCTAACCTGCACAACATTAAATAGTGCTCCCACTGAACTGGACGCTCTCTGGCCAATGCTCAAAACTTTGGTCACTGAGTTGATCGAAAGTCTGCTGTCTTCGCATGGAATCAAGCAAACCACAGAGACTCGGAAGACAATTGAGCACAAGCTCAAAAAATTCGAAGATGTAATATCCACACCGTCAAGACAGCAGGGCAGGAGACACCCCCATAAAAAGCAGATAGAGTCCAGCTTGTCGGAAAGCGACATTGACGAGTCAATTTCAGGACCACTAAGAACCTATACACCAAATGCAACTTCCATGGCGTGTTCATCAGACTCCATGGATACCACGGAATTATCAGCAAATTCCAAGAACCAAGAATTCTAAAGATCCTGCAATGGAATGCGCAAGGACTGCGCACTAAATTGCAACACTTGCAATGCATAGCAGCAACCAAGGGCATAGACATCCTGATACTACAGGAGAGCTTGCTTCGAGCCGGATTAGAACCTAAAATCTCAGGCTATCGAGGCTTCTTCCTTCCATGGATCAATGGGCAATCCAGGGGATGTGCAATCTATGTAAAATGTGACCTGATCTCCAAATCCATAACCAGCCCACCGAATTGTGGAGCAGGGACAGAGGTAATGGGAGTCACCATTGATCTAAGACATGACAAACTTGAAGTGTTCAATGTGTACAGGTCTCCACAAGCCGAATGGATCTCTCTGTGTTATTTGGACACGCGACAACAACAAACACAATCATTTGTGGAGATTTTAATGCCCATCATCGATTGGCACTGGGCTCGAACAAAACAAATGAAGCCGGCATACACATTACACATCTACTGGACCAGCTTCCAGAAATACAAATCCTAAACAAGAATGAACCTACCCACATCCAAGGAGGCAGATTAGACCTAACCTTCATTTCAGCCTCCCTAAGAGATGCAGCAACATGGTCAGTTGAGCCCACACTGACAAGCGACCACTATGGGGTCCAAATTGATCTTCAGTTAGACCTACCCACGCCACCTCCGCCTCCATCTGAAGCCTGGAACTTTGCTTTAGCAAACTGGGACCGATTTCAAAACATCATTTCAGAGTTACAAAGAAACTATGATCTTCCCGAAGACATTAATCAGGCAGAACAAGAATTTGTCAAAGCGATTCAAAGTGCAGCCAACCACTCAATCCCACTGAAAAAACAGTCCCTCGGACACTATAAAGATCATTGGTACTATTGCGAACGTGTCAAAGAACTCAACCATAGACTCAATAGAACAAGAAAGCTATACAAAAAGCAGCCAAGTGACCGCAACAGGATCTTACTTTGTGAGGTCAAGGAACATTTACATCGAGAGACCAGACAAATAAAAGAACAAAAGTGGCTGGAATGGTGTTCACACCTGAATGAACACACCTCTCTCGGAGAGATGTGGCAGCAAATTCACCGGGCCAAAGGGAATAAAACACCTAAAGCTCCACACCCCAAGGATCCTCAACAGGAAGCCGAAGTACTGGCAACCAGGTTTGCAGAGAGAGCAGCCAGCAATCAACTTCCACCAGATGTATTAGCAGTACAGACCGGACTAGAGGAAGAAAGGTGGCACAGAATCCTTACAGCATGTGAAGAAGTCTCTGACACTAATGCCCCCTTCACACTGGATGAGCTCAATTGGGCTAAGAAAAACTCCAAGGATACATCCCCTGGAGCCGACAAAATAACCTATAAAATGATTAGAAACCTCGGCCCAGAGGGAGACGCTGCATACCTAAGGTTAATTAATTTAGCCTGGACTTCTCAAACTAGACCTTCTGCTTGGAATAGAGCAGACATAGTGCCGATCCCAAAACCCAAAGATCCAGCTAATCCCAGGCCCATCTCTCTCCAAAGCTGTGCAGCCAAGACGGCTGACAGAATGGCACTCAACAGACTGGAGTGGAAAATGCCTAAACTGCACCATGATATGTATGCCTATAGAAGAGGGGTTGGCACAGTGGAATGTATTACAACTCTGTTAGCCCACTTGAATGACAGACCAGGAATGCTGATATTCCTGGACCTCGAAAAAGCCTTTGAATTGGCTAGCGCCCCAGCTATTCTCTGCTGTCTCATTGACAAAGAGGTCAGAGGCAACCTGCTCTCCTGGACCAAAAACTGTCTCATAAACAGAGAAGCAAGAGTAAAACTTCATGGCACAGTCTCTGAGTACAAAAGACATGAAAATGGTACACCGCAAGGAGGTATTCTCAGCCCTCTTCTCTTCAACTGTTTAATGGAAAGAATAACGAGGTTGAAACTTCCACGTCACTGCAGGCTGCTAAACTACGCGGACGACTTTGTCATCATCATAAAAGGAAGGGATGCGGCGCGCCTTGCACCCAAATGCTTAGACTGCATCAGTAAAGAGGCAAAACAGATTGGGATCAAACTCAACCCCTCAAAGTCAAAGGCCATGCCCATAAAAATAGCGAAGCCCAACATCCAACTCCCAGTACAGGGTCAACCAATAGAATGGGTCGACATCTATCAGTATCTAGGAATCATCCTGGACACACACATGAATTTTAATGCTGAGGTCACTTACTTGAGAGAGCGAACTGCGGCCCGGACGGCAATCCTCAGGTCGCTAACCTCCCTTTCTGGAGGAGCCAATCTGCAAGTCCTTCGCACATACTATGTACAGGCAGTCAGATCAGTGATCGATTATGCCGCACCTGCACTCACAAATCTATCACACCAACAGTGGAAAAAGCTTGAAGTTGCCCAAAACAATGCTATGAGAGCTGCACTGGGAGCCCCCATGTGGACCAGGCTTGAAACTCTTAGACTGGAGACGGGTTTGCCCTCTCTACAAGAAAGAATATCACAAAGGACAGCTACAATTATCAGTAAGATAATTATTTCTTCTGATCCAATCCCAGTACGGCAGGCCTTGGTGGTTGGACTAGGCCAAAACAATGGCCTAGTCCTAGTTTCCTGCTCTTGGGTTGCAAGAGCAGGAAAAGTCCTAAACAGACTACATTTAAAAAACGATTCTTGATAGAGAGGGTGATCATCCACACCCAAATTACACTCCTTCCGCGCCGTGGGAAGAGCCTACTTTCAAAATAGTAATAGAAAGTCTCCCAATGAAAAAGGCTGCCTATGATCCGACAATCCTAAGGCGCATAATAGAAGAGCAAATGTATAGCATAGCAGGAGCCACCCACATCTTCACAGACGGATCGGTGGACACAGAAAATGAGTGCTGGCGCTGCTCTTTGCACGACCAGCGTTCAGGCATATTGGAGACTGGGAGGACTAGTATCATCAACCCAAACTGAGCTGTTTGCCATACAACAGGCATTCACATATGTAATTGCACAAAACACTCAAAATGCAATCATACACACAGACTCAAAAGCTGCACTTCAAATACTAGGACAAAAACAGTGGAAAGATAATGTGGAAATAATTACCACCATTTTGTATCTTGGAGCAGTCGCTAAAGGCAAAGGACTCAACATAACTTTAAACTGGATCCCATCCCATATTGGAATCCCATTAAATGAAAAAGCTGATGAAATTGCTAAATTGGCAACTCATCATCCAGTGATACATAAAACAATTCAACCCAGCCTAGAGAACATAAAAAACATCATCACCAAAAAACTCTCACATCTCAACAGAGCCTACCTGCACCAGAGAATAGCTGAAGGTTCGCCATCTGCAACATGGTATCTTCAGGCAACCAAATTAGAAAGGTTAAATATCCCAAAAGGAATCCACAGGGAAATAGCAGTTAGGCTATATAGACTACGTCTAGGTTACAGATGCAACTGGGAGATTGGTGAACCCCGACAGAGAGAGTGCATCTTCTGCCAAACTGTCACAGAAAAGCCATTACTTCACTATCTTCTGGAATGTGAAGCAACCAATGACCTTAGAAGAGCTTTAAGAGTTCCTGAATCATGCAGTGGCCACCCTGAAGCCATCAACACAGCCACTCTCCTGGTCAACAAAGGTGTCCAGCAGCTGGACACCCTCATAAAGACTGTGAAGCAGTATCCTCCCCCGCGATAACAGCTTGATGGTTAAATGCAACCTCAGAATACTGAGAAAAAAAAAACAAAAACAAAAAATTGTACCACTTACGGGCTATTCATGCCCGTGCCACCTCTTGGGTGGCTTAATCTTTATCAATCAATCAATCATTAGATTAATGAGAGGTGGGGGAGCTAATGAATTAATCCTCTCAGTTCAAAAGGTGGGAAGTAGTGAACAGTGTATAATGAAGAAGAGAGTATATATGAATAACTTATGTTCTAATGTTATAAAGTATGATGTTATTACAGAGTGTATTACTGTGCCCAAGAGAAAATTCACACCACCATGGAAGGATTGTAATGTAGATGTAGTAATTACTCCCTTGCAAAAGAAAAAAAGTATGTATGAAATAGGAGAGCTGAGGGCAACATATGATTGTATAATTAGAAAACTGCCTACAGAAAACACTCTACATGTATATTGTGATGGTTCAGTAACTAGGGATGGGAATGCAGGATGTGGAGTCTTGATCAGGGAGTACACTGACATCGGCACTGTAGATACTGTTATTGGACGCCGCTTAACTGACAATGTCTCTTCAACGCAGGCTGAACTCCAAGGTGTATTAGCAGGATTACAGGAAGTAGTCAAATGTGGTAAAAATGCTTGCTTCTTTATTGACAGCAGAGGAGCGTTAGAGTCTTTAAATAGCAAACGCCCAGTGTATCAGAATATTGTGATAGTGTAGAGAGAATGTTAAGAGACTAGAAAAAACTGGGTATAAAGTAAGATTCATATGAATCCCTTCACATGTGGGAATACTGTTGAATGAGGTAGTTGATGACATAGCGAAGAGAGCCACTGAAAAAACTATTGTTGATGTATGTCAGTTACCCTTGAAACAAATAAAAACAAGAATTAAGATGATCCAAGAGGTTGAAGAAATGATAAAGAGAATGGCAATGGTGGACAGTAGTAACACACTTAAGAATTATTCAATAATAAATACAAATTCGTCCTTCACTTATGGTAAAGGTAAGTCTGCTTGGAAGGATTTAATTTACATGAGATTAAGATTAGGTTACAAATATATCTGGCAATACGGTGTTGATGTCAGTGAAAAAGATAAGGAGTGTAAATTATGTCGTATGCCGCACGCCACACCTTAGAACATTATGTATTAGATCGAGTGTCAACTTATTTATTTATTTATTTATTTATTTATTTATGCATATACAAGAATGTACATAAGGAATGTGAGGATACAAACATGGTAATTACAGTCTTGTAAAGCCACTAGCACGCGCAGCGTTTCGGGCAGGTCCTTAATCTAAGAAAATTTTAAGGAGGTAAATACTTGCAAAATTTATAGACAAAAAAATGATAACAGATTACATGAAATGAAAAAAAAAAAGATGAGAGAAAATTGTAGGTACAGTATATTAAAGCACATAGGTAGCTAAGATTGATTGCAATGACAGCTTAAAATGGTAGTTGACAACAAATGTTTGACCCTTTGTTTGGGAAGGGGAAATGAGTTTGACCCTGGGGATTTTATGTGCTAGCCATATGCTGTATTGTGACTACCAATTTTTGTCAATTACCATTCAAGCTGTCATTGCAATCAATCTTATATTGTTTCTGCTGTATTGTGCCTACCAATTTGTTGTCAACTACCATTTTAAGCTGTTATTGCAATCAATCATAGCTATCTATGTGCTTTAATATACTGTACCTATAATTTTCTCTCATCTTTTTTTTTTCATTCCATGTAATCTGTTATCATTTTTTTGTCTATAAATTTTGCAAGTATTTACCTCCTTAAAATTTTCTTAGATTAAGGACCTGCCCGAAACGCTGCGCGTGCTAGTGGCTTTACAAGACTGTAATTACCATAATTGTATCCTCACATTCCTTATGTACATTCTTGTATATGCATAAATAAATAAATAAATAAATAAATAAATAAATAAATAAATAATAAATAAATAAATTGGTAGGCACAATACAGCAGAAACAATATAAGATTGATTGCAATGACAGCTTGAATGGTAGTTGACAAAAATTGGTAGTCACAATACAGCATATGGCTAGCACATAAAAGAAGACAGCAATGAACACAATGATAAGGTTGTTTGACATTACATAAAAATTAGGAGATTGGGTAACACTAGGTACAGAGCAAATTTAAAGCTCAGTGTAGGAAACTAAGAAGATGAAGTTAGGTACTTTTTGGTTTTGCTTTTAAATAAGGCAAAAGTTTTACAGTTTTTCAATTCACTAGGGAGTGAGTTCCATAGACTAGGTCCCTTAATTTGCATAGCGTGTTTACACAGATTAAGTTTGACCCTGGGGATATCAAAGAGATATTTATTTCTGGTGTGGTGATAATGGGTCCTATTACATCTGTCCAGGGAGTTTCAGAGCATGGTTTGCATTTAAGAACAGGGTTTTGTAAATGTAGTTGACACAAGAGAATGTGTGGAGGGAGTTAATATTTAGCAAGTTTAGGGATTTAAACAAGGGAGCTGAGTGTTGTCTGAAAGCAGAGTTAGTTATAATTCTGATAGCAGATTTTTGCTGTGTGATGATGGGCTTAAGGTGGTTTGCAGTGGTAGACCCCCATGCACAGATACCATAATTAAGATAGGGGTAGATTAGTGCATAATATAGTGAGAGGAGAGCAGAGTTAGGAACATAATATCTGATTTTGGAGAGTATACCAACTGTCTTAGAGACTTTCTTAGTTATGTGTTGAATGTGGGTGCTGAAGTTGAGTCTCTTGTCTAGGAATAGGCCAAGAAACTTGCCATCATTTTTATTACTGATGTTAATGTTGTCTATCTGTAGCTGAATTGCATTTGACGATTTGCTTCCAAATAAGATGTAGTAAGTCTTTTCGATGTTTAATGTTAGTTTGTTCGTTGACATCCATAAGTGGACTTTTTTTAATTCATTATTCACAACATTATTTAGTGTATGTGGGTTGAGGTTTGAGTAGATAAGGGTAGTATCGTCAGCAAACAATATAGGTTTGAGAATATTGAAAACTATAGAAATAAGGAAATAAATAGTGTACCACATCAAATTGTTTGGATGTGTGATAATGGTATAATAGACAGTATACTTAGGAGATACAAGAATTTTGCCCCGAGAGTGTAACAATTATATGCTGTACTTACTATATAAACCTGCAATGTTAAATGGGATTCTTGTAATGTTATTTGTCTATTTGTACTCACTGAATTTGTGCGCCCCTTGAGGGACTTGAAGTAGAGGGGGGTAGAAATAGCCTAAGCTACTCTATCCCTTTGAGATGTATTTATTGCTTATCTCAATAAACATACTTGAACTTGAAGTTGAACTTGACCTGCCCGAAACAAAAGCTATGCGTGTCAATGGACACATTCATTGTACATTCTTGTAAATAATAGTAATTATAATAATAATAATAACTAATAATAATAATAATAATTAATAATATAATAATAATAATAATAATAATAATAATAATAATATTATTGTTATAATAATTATTAATAATAAATATCATCATCATCATCATCATCATCATCATCATCATCATCATCATCATCATTATTATTATTATTATTATTATTATTATTATTATTATTATTTCGCTACATTTAGACTGTCATGTCATGCGCTACTTTCAGCAATTCGTATCTGGCAACTCTGGTTGGAATAGTTTGACAACAAAGAGGCCGGTGTCCGTTGAGTTGGTTAATTCTCATAGATGTTTAGCCCAATTATCTTCAATATATGACGATTTATGTGGTTAAGATTGACACTTGAAGTAAGTATGATTGCCTGTGTAGTAATTTTTCATAAATAGAAGCTGTAATTGCGCCAGAAAACTGGAAAATGTGGCGGTGTCCATCAGGCGCGTCGACCCAGACTGTCGGTGGGCACTAGCCCTTACACTCCTTATATATATATATATATATATATATACAAGATATATATATATATATATATATATATATATATATATATATATATATATATATATATATATATATATATATATATATATGTCGTACCTAATAGCCAGAACGCACTTCTCAGCCAACTATGCATGGCCCAATTTGCCTAATAAGCCAAGTTTTCATGAATTAATGTTTTTTCGACTACCTAACCTACCTAACCTAACCTAACCTAACTTTTTCTGCTACCTAACCTAACCTAACCGATAGAGATAGGTTAGGTTAGGTTAGGTAGGGTTGGTTAGGTTCGGTCATATATCTACGTCAATTTTAACTCCAATAAAAAAAAATTGACCTCATACATAATGAAATGGGTAGCTTTATCACTTTATAAGAAAAAAATTAGAGAAAATATATTAGTTCAGGAAAACTTGGCTTATTAGGCAAATCGGGCCTTGCATAGTAGGCTGAGAAGTGCGTTCTGGCTATTAGGTACGACATATATATATATATATATATATATATATATATATGTCGTACCTAGTAGCCAGAACGCACTTCTCAGCCTACTATGCAAGGCCCAATTTGCCTAATAAGCCAAGTTTTCATGAATTAATTGTTTTTCGACTACCTAACCTACCTAACCTAACCTAACCTAACTTTTTCGGCTACCTAACCAAACCTAACCTATAAAGATAGGTTAGGTTAGGTTAGGTAGGGTTGGTTAGGTTTTGTCATATATCTACGTTAATTTTAACTCCAATAAAAAAAATTGACCTCATACATAATGAAATGGGTAGCTTTATAATTTCATAAAAAAAAAATTAGAGAAAATATATTAATTCAGGAAAACTTGGCTTATTAGGCAAAGCAGGCCTTGCATAGTAGGCTGAGAAGTGCGTTCTGGCTACTAGGTACGACATATATATATATATATATCCTTTATTGTTTACACGTTGCTGTATAGTTCCAGTCCCACTATGGTGGTGAGGGAGACATTTCTGAGGGGTATCAGCTCCACTGTTGGTGATGGAGATGCCTTCTTATGCAAACAAGTATAGACCCTGAACTAAACCTCTTATCCAGTATCTATGACAATCATCACTTTAATAACTAAAATTGCAGATATTTTACAGCACATGATGTAAACAATGTATTAACACATAATCAAAATATCTCTGTAATTAACTTGAATGTAAGATCTCTACGCAAACACTTTGATGATGTTAGTGCCTTGATTCAAACTGTTGACAATAAATTATCTTTTATTATACTTACTGAAACGTGGTTAAAAGAGGATACTACTCAACTCTTTAACATGCCAAACTACTCAGCAATTCACAACTGTCGACCAATTCAGAGAGGTGGTGGTGGTACTGCTCTTTACTACCACCAAGAACTGACATGCTTAAAAGTAATTAGAACTAGAGACTACTGTGGGGAGTATATCTTTGCCAGTTTCAGAGTCAAGGAGTATATCTTTGCCAGTTTGCTGAGTTGTCCTGACTGTGGGAACAGTCTATAGAATTCCTAACACTGATGTGTCCGAATTCAACTCTAACCTTAGAAATCTAATACTAGATAACAGACTGAACAAAAACCATCTAATTATCGCAGGAGACTTTAATATTGACCTCTGCGAGCTTGAAAACCCTCCTGCTGCTAGTTTCCTCAACTGTATGAATTCCTGCTTCCTCATACCCTTAATCACTAAGCCTACTAGAATCACTGATACTACTGCCTCTGTTCTTGAACACATCTGGACTAACATAACCTCTCCACTTACTTCAGGGATAATCAATGATAGGACCACAGACCATTACCCCGCATTTCTCCTAACCAACATAAATAAACCACCTCTAGATACAAGGAAGGTAAGCTTTAGGCTGCACAATGAAACTTCTATAAGCAACTTTATTGCTGCTGCTGCTAATATCAACTGGGAGGCTGAATTAGGTGACATAGCGAACATCAACCTAGCAGTGCAAACATTTCTTCAGAAAACTCTGACCCTTTATAACTCCCACTGTCCAAAGCTAACGAAACAAGTTACAAATAAAAGGTTAAACACTCCATGGCTTACAAATGGTATACATAAATCTATTAATAAAAACATGACCTTGAAAAGAAGTATAGGTTAGGAGTCGTCTCCAAAGAATTTTCAAAGATTTACTCATCCATGCCGTCTAAAATAATTAGAAAAGCCAAAATAAAATACTATGAAAATAAATTTACCCAAATTAAGGGCAACATTAAGAAAACATGGAGCATTATCTCCCAAATACAGTATTAGGTTCAAAAAAGATTTTGAATAAAAAAACAATTCTATCCAATGATGATGGTGTGCTTTCGGCCTCAGACACTGCGATTGAATTCAATACTTTCTTTTCATCCATTGGTATATCCCTTGCTCATGATATTCCATCCTCACTCACTAATATTAAAGACTACCTCACAGGTAACTATCCAGAGTCTCTGTACCTAGCTCCTGCTACTTCCTCTGATGTTAATGAGGTAATCCTTTCCATTAAAACTAAGTCAAGTGCCCTTGATGAGATACCATCTCTAATTTACAAAAAAGCCTCAAGATTTTAGCTCCTGCCATTGCATTGCTCTTCAACAAATCACTTGAACTCTAAACCTTTCTGGATTTTCTAAAAAAATGCAAGAGTAACCCAAGTCCACAAATGTGGTGATCTCACTGATGTCAACAATTACAGACCTATCTCAATTCTGCCAGCCTTGCCAAAAATACTTGAAAAGCTAATCTGCAAGCAGCTTTACTCATATCTAGCCAAACTCAATATACTTAGCTCTTGCCAATATGGTTTCAGACCCAATAAAAGCACTAAGATGCACTTATTAGTACAGTATGATTAACTTGATACATACAACTCTTGATAAAAATGAGTTCCCTGTTGGGTTATTTGTGGACCTATGTAAGGCTATTGACACTGTCAACCACCAAAACCTTCTTCTTAAATTACATCATTATGGAGTCAGAGGTTACTCCCTGCAATACCTTCAGTCTTGCCTAACTGACAGGTATGTTTCTATGAATAATTCCATTTCTCCTACACTACCCATAAATATTGGTGTTCCACAGGGCAGCATACTTGGCCCCTCTCCTCTTTCTCATCTACATTAATGACCTTCCAAATGCCTCTCAACACTTCAAAGCAATCTTATTTGCTGATGACACAACTTTCATTTTCTCCAGTCCTGACCCGCTTGCTCTAAATGTCACTGTGAATACTGAACTAAATATAGTCCATCTTTGGCTAACTGCTAACAAACTCACCCTTAACTTTGACCAAACTTCCTATATTTTGTTTGGTAATAAATCCTCAAATGAAATTAATCTAAGAATAACCAATATACAGTATACCTCGCCCTGCCCTGGTGATGCTCTATTACTCCCTCATCTATCCTTATCTCAACTATGGTATTTGTGCTTGGGGTTCTACTACCCAAAATCATTTACGTCCTCTAATTACCCAACACAAAGCTTCTAATAGAACAATATCTAACTCTGGCCCCAGACAGCACTCGGTACTCTTACTCAAATCTCTGAATATGTTAGATATAAAGTCACTGCACATCCTTTCATGTGTACTCTATATATTTAAAACTCTGAATTGTAATGTCAATGCTGAGCTTAAAAGATACTTAGAAGGTTGTAACAGAACCCATGGGCACCACACCGGAAACAAATTACCTATTTGATATTCCAAGAGTACGACTTAATCAAACTAGAAATGCTCTACAAATCAAGGGACCCAGAATGTGGAATGACCTTCCCAATCATGTCAAAGGCTGTACCTCTCTCAACCAGTTTAAGATGAAAACTAAGTACTACCTAATTAACTCCCATGTAACATACCTTACCTCTAAAGGTCAACCCATGTCTTACTATTTTTTAAACTGCTGTTTGTTGACCAACTTGTATATTGGCTATTTTCTACCATGTTCCACCCTTTTTTATCTTTTATTTTTTCTTTCAACACAATTTATACTTTAAGCTCAATTACTATTAAGTTTTAGTCTGTGTATGCTCAATTACTATTAAGTTTTAGTCTGTGTATTTTTCCCCACCTCACCTTACCCGAAACGCTATGCATACAAGTGGTTTTAAGTATTGTATGTACTAGCTCTATCTATAAATCAATCAGAATGTTTGTAACTCTGCATCTATGTATGTACTTTTCCTAAATAAAATATTATTATTATTTTATCATGGGGGAGACATTTCTGAGGGGGGGGGGTACTAGTCCCACTGTTGGTGGTGGGGGAGATATTTCTGAAGAGTACCAGTCCCACTGTTGGTGGTGGGGGAGAAATTTCTGAGGGGTTACAGTCCCACTGTTGTTGGGGGGGGGGGAGACATTTCTGAAGGGTACAAGTCCCACTGTGGTGGTGGGGGAGACATTTATGAGGGGGTACAAGTCCCATTGTGGTGGTGGGGGAGACATTTATGAGGAGTACAAGTCCCACTGTGGTAGTGGGGGAGACATTTATGAGGGGTGCAAGTCCCACTGTGGTGATTGGAAGGACATTGCTGTCGTTGGTAACGTAACTTAACCTAAGAAATAAACAAACGTGTAAACTGGAACAAATTGAAACTGCTGAATATATCTATTATTCTTGGATATACATATTTTAAAGTCAGGTTGTGTATGTGGGATTATGCAGGTAAATTAATTATATCTTGTTTAACAGCAAATGGACTGAAATTAATAACTTTATAATTTCACACAATTTCACAGTGAAGGATTATTTTATTTATTAATTAATTAAATTAAGATGGTCCAGTACTTTAAAAAACTTAAATACTGTTTAATTTGTGTTAAGTTTAATTTTTTGAGTGTAGTTTCCAGGGTCAACTCTTTAGTTGATAATGCACTGTATGACAATATCAAAAATACATTAGACCACAACAAAACGAACAAAGCGCACTGCTAAATAACTTATTTCAGAGCTTATTTCTAATTAATTTAATAATTTATAAAGATCACTGTACCATCAGGATCAAGATTAGTAAAAAAAAAAGCTACTCTTATTGGACTAGGAGAATCTTTAAGCCAGAGCATGTATCAAGGGACATACGACTGCTTTTCATCCAGTTCATTACAGCCGAGACGACATCTGCCAGGAAATTATTTGTTAGATTTGTAAAACTTATAAGTTTGATTAGTATCAAATCACACATTGATGTAATTATAAATTGAAGTTAAAGAGCCTAAGTCCTTATGTTTAGTTTTTTTATACTTTCCCGCAGCTTAACTGCCCTCACAACCCAACCATCATTTAAACCCTTTTACTCAACTGAGATAAAACTAATAAATTGTAGGGCCACTTAGTAGAATTGTGAGACAGAAACCAGCTACAGCTGCCCAGAACTAAATTACCTAGTTTTAGGCAGTGTATGCAGGGAATTTTCTGCTTGGTGTCAATGAGTAGCGTGTTGTACACTAACATGAGGTGATTTAATATCTATAATGGTGTTGAGACTTCCTCCTGCTCCCTAACTCCTGAGGTGAAGAAAATTTGTAATAGCTATTTATAAATTAATGGCGCTATATTCTGATTATTTAGAAATTGAACTAATACTATTAATTTGACAGATTAATAAAGTGTTATTGAATTTCATAACACCATTTTAATAATGAGATCTAACAGGAAAACACTTCAGTTTTCCAAATTGTTAAACCTTTATTATTTGCTGATGATACTACCTTCATCTATTCAGACCCAATCAACTCACATTAAATAATATTGTAAATAACAAATTTAAAAATGTTAACTCATGGATGTCAACCAACAAACTCACTAAACATAAAAAAGACCTGCTACATTTTATTTGGAAGTAAATCATAAAACAAAATTCAACTTCAGATAGACAATGTTAACATTAGCAATAAAAATGATGGAAAGTTTCTTGTCCTATACATAGACAAGAGATTAAACTTCAGCACCCACATAAAACACATAGCCAAAAAAGTCTCAAAAACTGTGGGTACAGGTATACTCTCTAAAATTAGATATAATGTTCCCCACTCTGTTCTGCTCTCTCATTATATTACTCTCTAATCTATTCTTATCTTACATACAGTATCTGTGGATGGGGTTCAACCACTGCAAATTACCTCAAGCCCATCATCACCTAGCAAAATCTACTGTCAGAACTATAACAAACTTTGTTTTCAGACATCACACAGCCCGTCTGTTTAAATCCCTAAAAATGCTTAACTTACACCCACTCCACACATTCTCTTGTGCAATTTACATGTACAAAACCATGTTCCTAAATGCTAATCCATATCTGAAACTCTTCCTTGGTAGATATAATAGAACCCTGTGAGAACCATATTAGAAACAAATATATCTTTGATATCCCCAAAGTCAAACTAAATTGGTGCAAATACTCCATGCAAATAAAAAGACTATGTCTATGGAACTCACTTCCTAATGAATTAAAAAATTGTCCAACCAATGCCTTATTCAAAAATAAAACCAAAGAGTACCTAATTTCATCCTCATAGTTTCCTGCCATGTGCAACTCACACTGTGTCTTGTGCTACCCACTTCCCCAATATTATTAGAACTTAAAACATGCATCTTCACCAGTGTAATCTCCATCAATTTATATTGTAGTTATTATGTTAAACTCAAATTTTGCTACAATGTACTTCTTCACCTTGTCTTATCTGTTAAATTAAAGTCCTGCCCAAAATGCCATGCATGTTAGTGGCTTTCCAAGAATTTATTCACCAATGTTCCTGTGGAAATGTTGGTAAGACACTCGCCCCACGTTTTGTAAGCGATTTGCAAAATGTGGGGAGAGGATTTGATTGATCCTCCCTGGTCAAGGAAGATCAACTAGCCGCCAGTCCATAACTGTATGCCTCTGTTCACCCATCAGTGAATGGGTACCTGGCTGTTAAACGATTTAGCGGGTTGTATTCCAGGGGAAATTAATATTAAGGACCTTAATGAAACAATATGCATACTAGTGGTTTTACTAAAATCAAACTAACCCTTAAACTTCGCAACACGTCATAAAAAGTGTTGAGTAACTAACCAGCGAGCATCAGAAATATTGCCGGAACAACCTTGAACACCTTCAAGAGGAAACTAGATTGTTTTCTTCTAGGAGTGCCGGACCAACTGGGCTGTGGTGGGTATGCGGGCCTGTGGGCCGCTCCAAGCAACAGCCTGGTAGACCAAACTCTCACAAGTCAAGCCTGGCCTTGAGCCGGGCTTGAGGAGTAGAAGAACTCCCAGAACCCCATCAACCAGGTATCAACCAGGTAACCCTGTCAATTCCTCTTGAGAATTTTGTAGGTAGTGATCATGTCTCTCCTTACTCTTGTCTTCTAGTGTCGTGAGGTGCATTTCTCGCAGCTTTTCTTCGTAATTCATGCCTATTAGTTCTGGGACTAGCCTAGTGGCATATCTCTGAACTTTTTCAAGCTTTGCCTTGTGCTTGACAAGGTACTGGCTCCATGCTGGGGCTGCGTACTCCAGGATTGGTCTTAAATATGTGGTATACAAGGTTCTGAATGATTCCTTACACAGGTTCCTTAAGGCAGTTGTTATGTTAGCCAGCCTCGCATACGCTGCCGATGTTCTTCTTTTGATGTGGGCTTCAGGAGACAGGGTTGGTGTGATATCAACTCCTAGATCCTTCTCTCTGTCCGTTTCATGAAGGACTTCATCTCCCATTCTGTATCCTGTGTCTGGCCTCCTGTTTCCTTGGCCTTGTTTCATTACCTTACACTTACTCGGGTTGAACTTTAGTAGCAATTTGTTGGACCATTCATGCAGTCTATATAGGTCATCTTGTAGTCTCATACTGTCTTCCTCCATCTTAATCCTCCTCATAAGTTTTGCATCATCAGCAAACAATGAGATGAATAATTCTTTACCATCTGGGAGATCATTTACATATATAAGAAACAGTATAGGTCCAAGGACTGAGCCCTGCGGGATCCCACTGGTGACATCTCACCAATCTGAGACCTTACCTCGCACAGCGACTCGCTGTCTTCTGTTATTTAGGTACTCCCTTATCCAATGGAGTACCTTCCCTTTCACTCCTGCCTGCATCTCCAGCTTTCTCACTAGTCTCTGGTGTGGCACTGTGTCAAAGGCTTTCTGGCAATCCAAAAATATGCAGTCTGCCCATCCTTCTCTTTCTTGTCTGATTCTTGTTGCCTGATCATAGAATTCAATTAATCCTGTGAGGCATGACTTGCCATCCCTGAAACCATGTTGGTGTTGTGACACAAAGTTCTTCGCTCCAGATGTTCGACTAGCTTTTTTTTGCACAATTTTCTCCATTAGCTTGCATGGTATGCAAGTTAGGGACACTGGCCTGAAGTTCAGTGCCTCCTGTCTATCCCCCTTCTTGTATATCGGGACTACGTTTGCCGCCTTCCAAATTTCTGGCAGTTTTTCTGTTCATGTCATATGACGTGTTAGAGTACTACGCAAGATTTAAACGGCCCGCGGATACACGAGGTTCACCTCACCTTCATCAGAGCTCTTGTAAACAGATGCCATATAAAAAAAAAATCATGGGCAACATTCCCGGGTGTTCGGCCTCAGTACTGAGTGAGCCACCAAGGCTGGTGCACGCAGCATAAGCTTACAGCACTGCTTTTCAGCTTGTGACCACAGCATCGCCTAAAAAGTAAAAATATATATTTACATGCTATTATTTAGCGGCGATAGTATTACAGAAGACCCCTGACTGTGATAAAAGTGTCCAGAATTCTGATAATAGCAGGATTGTTGTGATAATTAGCGCTGTAATGGGAGGAGTTGTCTTGATGGGGAGGGTGGTAGCGTTATCTGCTGGCTCTGTGTGACCACCTTTTACTGTCTGGACTTAGTACCAGCTTAGTGGTTTGCTATGGTAAACAAAACATGCAGATACTTATATATAATGTCTGTATATAGTGAATAAAAGCAAAAAACAGTATGGTAGGAGGAGGAATTTGGTGAGGGAGGGTGTGGTGGCGAGTGGCTGGCTGGCAGATGTGGGCCACTCATCGTTGCTTTTTGACTCGCATTATCAATTTACTGGTTTGTTAGTGGGAGGTGGGAGTTCGTTAGTGGGAGGGAGGGAGGGAGTGGTAGCCAGTGGTGGGCTAGCTGGTGTGTGGTTGTCACTCTTTGCTACTGTTTGACTCAGCATACCAACTTAGTGGTTCCTTATGGTGAACACAAATGTAGATACTTATATATAATGTGTGTATATAGGGTAATCACACCACAAACAGTATACTTAAAGGAGGAATGTTAGTGCGTCTGGGCTTGAACCAGTGAGGGTGGGAGGGAGGGAGCATGAGTTGTGTGTGGCCACCTGTTACTGTCTGCCGTCACCATACAAGATTAGTGGTTCGCCATGATGAACACAAATGTAGATACTTATATATAATGTGTATATATAGTGTAATAACAGCAAAAGGAGTGTGGGGAGAAGCCATTTTGGTGAGGAAGGTGGTGTCATCTTCCTGACTTGTCATGCTGTGTATAGGTGGTCACTATGCTCTTTGTGCACTATACCAGCTTAAATGAACAGTTATGGTGAACACAACATGTAGATACGTCTGTATATAGCGAATAAAAGCAAAAACAGTATGGTGGGAGGAGGAATTTGGCGAGGGAGGAAGTGATGGCGAGAGGCTGGCTGGCAGATCTGGCCACTCCTTGTTGCTTGTTTACTTGCATTATCAACTTAGTGGTTCGTTATGGTGAACAAAACATGCAGGTACACTACACACTATTGAATAATATTACAAAAAAAACAAAGAAAAAATCAATTGAAGAATTAATTAGGTAATTATATCTTTGTGTACCCCCCCCCCCCCCCCCCCCCCCCCCGCCCCCACCCCCGCCTGACAGCGTCGGTGAAGCAGAACTCTCCCCGACGTTTTCTGCATCAGCTCCTATCTTTTGCCAGACTTCCCCGCCCTATTGCGGCCAAAATATGGCACTTATGATTTGTTATTATTTTCCCGTGATCAGGGAACACAAATTAACAGGTTTATAAGAAAAATAAATTTGTTTAAATATTTTTATGCGCCTGTTGGTGACAAGGATTAAAGAATCCATTTAACCTTAAATGTGGAAATTGTTTATCACATTGTATACTCAGATATCCCTACCCCTTCACACAGCAGCTTGTGGACTTGTGGACTTGTGGACTGAGGGTGGCTGTTGATCACGGCAACCTGTAGATCACGGTGGCCTGTAGATCAGGGTGGCTTGTAGGCCACGGCGGCCTGCAGACAACGGTAGAACTTCAGCCACTGTTGGCGAGACAAGACATGTTGAGAGTTCAGAAGTGTTCAAGTCTGCTAATATCTGTCCTCGCCATAAACTTGCATACTAGTACTGATACAGGTAAGCAAGCCCTTAAATACCTTTTCTGGGGGGGGGGAGCTCCTTTGGCTCTCTGGAGCTATACAGGCTGATATGTATATTATTGGACTTTGGCATCAGTCAGTGTGAATTTAGTTCTAGGCCTACCAGGGACCACGAGCTAGAACCTGGTCCCCTCAGAGAGGCATGAGGAACAATGGCCTGTAGAAGTGTACATGTGATTTGGAGCATTCTGTGTCTGCCATCGACGGGGGCCAAGCACCCAGAAAGGTAAGCACCTCAAAACAAACCCCCCATTCTGGTTAAAACTACTACTGAAAACTAACAAGTGGACAGAGCTCTGCAAATGAAAGTTAGTAAATGAGTATGGTGTCACGCGTGCCACGCCGCTTGTCTGCACAGCTTCCCCCTCCCTGGAAGGGGGAAAAAAGGAGCTGTGCAGACCAGCTCAAACTCTAAAACCCCGGAAACCCCAGGAAAAATCCGCAGAAATCCTGCGGTGGCGCATGGGTTCCAATGAATGCGACCCTTGGGTCCCTTCTCACCTTGTGCAAGTTTGAGGGTTGCTTTGTCCCCTTGTCTCAGGGCGACGCTCATTTTTTTGCCTCCATCATGCTGCTTGTTGGGTCGGTGACACCTTTAACCCTGAGACCTGCGAGCATTGTTGCTTGTTTGTGACTCGATTCACTCAATCAACTGATGACAATATCCGGGTGCAGGCGGCTCAAGCACTGCATGCTAGGTTTAGGTTGCTGCAACGTGCTAGGTTGAATGCTACCCTGATGCTCCGAGGCTGCCCCACTTTGCTTATAGGGACCCGGATTAGGGGGTGTTAGTCGAGTCGGCCTTGGTTCAGTCTGCACCCTCTCATTCTTCCCCTGCTGTGGTTCATTCTGGTCCCCCATCCCCCTTGCTTCCGGCTCCGAAGTGTCTGAGGGTCTTGGGGTCGGGGCAGGGTTTAGAGGATCCTGAGCAGATAGTCACAGTAACCTGGCTGAAAAATGTTGACCAAGCCATTCACTAGAAAGTGAAGAGACGACGACGTTTCGGTCTGTCCTGAACCATTATCAAGTCAGTTGTACTAATGGTCCAATCGACTTGATAATGGTCCAGGACAGACCGGAACGTAGTCGTCTCTTCACTTTCTAGTGTGTGGTTTGGTTAACAGGATTCTGAGACTTGGGCAGTTTCAGGGGTTGCCCCTTCTGGGGGGGGGGGGGGGGGGCGACAGAGGCATTCGAGTCGGTTCCTCCAGTGGTGGCATTGGGGTCTGACTATTGGGCCCTTTTCTTTCCTGCTTTTTCAGCTGCTCCGTTTTTTTTGTGAGGCTGGGATTTTGGAGGACAACTCGTCCCCAGGGCCTGATGTGGAGATTCCCGGGGTTGGGGAGGCTGGCTTGGGGGGCCTTGGGCCCCTTTTGACCCTGCCTGGGTTTTTAAACCCTCCGAGCAGGGTTTGCTGTTACAAGGAGTAGGGTTTTCCTTTCCCCTCTCTGTGTACAAGTTGGATTTGGGTTCAGCCCCTCCCCAGGTCTGGTTCCGTATCCCTTCGGGTCCTTTGGTTCCGTCCTTCCAGAGGTTTTTCGGCTTCCCGCATCTCGCCTACTGAGGTGTGGGCGGCCAATGCGGCTTACCTCCTGTGCGACCCAGATTTTGCCTCTATAATGGATCCGTTATCCTTCAGGTTTGGGTCTTTGTGTCTCCATTCTGGGTTCGCTATAAGGTTCTGGAGTCGTCCTGGCTTGTGGACTGCCCGGTGTTGTCATTGAATGCTTGGAGTACTTTCTGTCATACCTGCATGCTTGAGTGGAGCGAGGCCTTGACGGTGGTCCAGGTTTACCTGGGGGTGAATTCAAGCACCTTAATGCGTGTTTGTGTTCCCCTGCCTTTCAGTGGGATGTGGGCGTGATTCAGCTTCTCGTGCAGGTTCCCTCCCTGTTGACTGCGCTGGTGACTGAGGATTTGCACGCTCATGGCTTGCTGGCTTCGGTTTTGCATTTCTTTTCTCTCCTGGAGCTCTCTTGTGACTGGCTTGTGGAGAATGCAGAGGCGCTTGAGGCCGCTCCTGGGTCTGGTGCCTTAATCTCTGCGGCTCGTGTGTCATCTGCACTGCTAATACTGTGTTGATCCTGCGGGATGCGCTATCGCTTTTTTCACTGTGCATCTCGCGTGTCAGCAGGTTGTGCTCGCTTCCTCGTTGGAATCTGCTTGGGTCCCTGGCTTTTAGAGTTTCTTCACCTTTTTTGTCCTTTTTCTATTTGCAGTCTGCGATTGGGTAGTTTCTGCAGCTGGCCTCGGCTAGTTGTCATCAGATGCCAGACTTGTTGGTCCTTTGGGGGGTCCTAGGGGGTTTCTCCCAGAAGCGTCATACTAGGGCTCGGGGTTCCGCTCGTCGTGGTAGGCAACTGATGCCAGTTTTGGAGCCAATGCCGCCTTCGGAACTGTCTGTGTCCGGTCAGCGTAGTGTTCGCTCTGTGCGTGGGTCAGGTTCTCATAACGGGCATCGGCCCTTTCGCGGTTCGTCCCATTGACTGGGCGATAGAGGGGAAACTTGCTCTGTTCGCTCATGCCTGGTCTCACGATTTGTGGGCTTTTCGGGTCGTTTCCGACGGCCTGTGGTGGCTTTGGGTGGCCCTTCTCCTTCAGGGGGTTCTGGGCTGGCGGGGCAGTTCTCTTCTCCTGCGCTCTGTCAGGTCATCTCGGAGTGAGTGCGCTTGGGCATGGTCAAAACGACGACGTCTTTCGGGTGGGTTTCCTGTCTGTTCCCAATGCCAAACGGGACTATGTGGACCTGCGGTTTATTCTGGACTTGTCCCGTCTAACCCCCTAGGTTTCTTGCGCCTCTTTTCACATTACTACTCTGTCCCAGGTTTGGCTTCTGTTGGAGCCGGCCGCTTGGATGGTGTCCCTAGACTTCAAGGACGCATATTGGCACTTCCCGATTCATCCAGGGTTCAGGGACTGGCTCGGTTTTGTAGTGGAAAAGCTCGGTTACCGTTTTCGTTGTCCCCCGCTCGGGTTGAACTTGGCTCCTCGCGTGTTTATGCCTTACCCGGGTTGTGGTGGCCCGTCTGCATCTTTTAGGTATTCGGGTGTTGGCCTACCTTGACGACTTGCTGGTATGGGCTCCTAGTCGGTCCACGTGTCTGCTTGCCAGGGATTTGGTTCTTTCCTAGCTTGCCGGGTTCGGGTTAATGGTGAACTGGAGGAAGTCCCATCTGGTCCCCTCCCAGGTTCGGACCTGGCTGGGTCTTGTGTGGGACTCTCGGACTTCTTCCTTGTCTCTCCCTCCAAAGTCTCTCCTTCGGCTGCAGCCCCACATGTGCTTGTTTCTGGGGGCTCCCGGGTCACCCGGCAGTTGCTCGAAGGTTTGTGCGGGAGCCTGAACTTTGCGATGGTCTACCCACTGGGTCAAGTTTGGCTTCGTCGGCTGTTCTGATTCCTTCGGGGATGCTCTGAGTCAGCCAGAAAAATGATAGGATGGATTACGAGAGCCTTCAAATCCAGAGATTCCATCACAATGGTTATACTCTTCAAATCACTTGTGTTGTCCTGTCTTGAGTACTGCTCAGTACTCACTCTCCCCTTCAGAGCAGGAGAGATTGCTGAAATAGAGGGAATACAGAGAACATATATGGCACGCATATACGAGATAAAGCACCTAAATTATTGGGATCGTCTCAAAGCCCTCCAAATGTACTCATTAGAAAGGAGACGAGAAAGATACCAGATAATATACACATGGAAAATACTGGAGAGCCAGGTCCCAAATCTACACAGTAAAATAACAATGTACTTTAGTGAATGATATGGAAGAAAAGGCAGAATAGAACCAGTGAAGTGCAGAGGTGCCATAGGCACAATCAGAGAACACTGTATAAACATTAGAGGTCCCAGATTGTTCAACACCCTCCCTGCGAGAATATGAAATATTGCCAGAGCAACAGTGGACATCAAGAGGAAACTAGATTGTTTCCTCCAAGGAGTGCCGGACCAACTGGACTGTGGTGGGTATGTGAGCCTGCGGGCCGCTTCAAGCAACAGCCTAGTGGACCAAACTCTCACAAGTCAAGCCTGGCCTCGGGCCGGGCTTGGGGAGAAGAAGAACTCCCAGAACCCCATCAACCAGGTAACCAGGACGTCCCTTCCACCTCTCTCGCGATCGCTGGTTTTGGCCCCCAAGGGCCTTGCGTCGCCGGCTTCCTCTTCGGGTTTTTCGGGGTTCAGTGTCATGGAACCTACCCAAACCCTCGCTTAATATGTTCATGGATGCATTGTCTCTTGGCTGGGGCTCTGACCAGTGCTCACCAGGCTGGCCAGGGGTGGTGCGATCAATCCTTCCGTCGGGTCCACAGCACGGTGCGGGAGTTTGCGGCAGTGTGGATGTCTCTTCACAGGGTTCAGGTCACCTGCAGATCAACGATCCGGCTCCATTTAGACTGTTCCCCGGTGGTTCATTGCCTGAACCGAGAGGGTGTGATGCGGTCCTTGGCTCTTTGGGGCTGGTCGTTTTGGGTGTCTCGTCTGCTGAGTTCTCAAGGTTTGACTCTCCTGGTCGTTCACGTCCGGGAAGTGTCCAATGTCTTGGCGGGCAGCATGTCCCAGTTCATGTAGCTTGAAGTAATTTGCAGTAGTTCAACCCTAAGCATAGATACCGTATGTAAGATAGGGTCGATAGGTTTATTTATTTATTTATTTATTTATTTATTTATTTATATACAAGAAGGTACATTGGGTTAGAGAGAATACATAGCATAGTATTTACAATCTTGTAAAGCCAATAGTATGCGCAGCATTTCGGGCAGGTCCTTAATCTAACAGATAACTTTAAGTAGGTAAATTCTAGCAGAATTAATAAAATGATAACAGATACATTGCAAGAATAAAATTTGATTAGTGATAAAGCCATTGTACCTTCTTGTATATATAAATTAATAGATAAAAATATGTTAGAATAAGGACCTGCCCGAAACAAAAGCTATGCGTGTCAATGGACACATTCATTGTACATTCTTGTAAATAATAGTAATTATAATAATAATAATAATAATAACTAATAATAATAATAATTATTATTATAATAATAATAATATTATTATTATTATTATAATAATTATTAATAATAAATAATAATAATAATTATTATTATTATTATTATTATTATTACAGTGGTACCTCGGAATGCGAGTGTCCCTGTATGCGAGTTTTTCGGAAGACGAGCAGGATTTACTCCAAAAATATGTCTCGGAAGGCGAGGGTTACCTCGGGATACGAGTTTGTTGATACGTGTACAGGCCGACTGGCGCGTGGTGGCATGGCGATCGCGCCTCAGTTTACCAGTGTCTCGTGTCCAGTGACTATTCCACCTGAATTCTTCACAAGGATTTACAGTTTTTTATCGGTTTTTTGGCCATTTGAGCATAAAAGTTGTCATTATATATCTTGCCATGGGTCTCAAGAAAGCCATTGGTAAGGTTCAACCTAAGAAAATAGCTGTGAGTAGAGGCAGTAGAGGATGTTCCTTCTTGATTAAGAAAATGTGTGAAGTATGGGAAGAACTGCAAAGTTTTGTTGAAAAAACTCACCCAGATAAAGCTGTAGCAGGCCGTTGCATTGACCTTTTAAATGATAATGTGATGTCTTACTACAGACAAGTGTTAAAATGTAGGGAAAAACAAGTGTCATTAGATAAATTCTTAGTAAAACAAGCAAGTCCTAGTGGTATGCAGGCAAAATGTGCCAGTGTGTGCACACCAGTGAAGTCCTCACTGCCTGATGTGATAATGGAAGGGGACTCCCCTTCCAAACAGTAACTCCTCTCTTCCTCCCACCTCCTCACCATCTTCCATATGCCTACAGCATTCAACAGCAAGGTAGGTAATAACTTGAACATAGTTTTATAGGTTTATTTAGATGAATTAGGTATAAAAATTTAGTTTGATGTGGGGTTTTTGGGGTAGTCAGGAACGGATTAATTCATTTCCCTTTATTTCTTATGGGGAAATTAGCTTCGGAATGCGAGTTTTCGGAATACGAGGCGTCTCCAGGAACCAATTAAACTCTTAAACTGAGGTATGCCTTTATTATTATTATTACTATTACTATTATTACTATTGTTGTTGTTGTTGTTGTTGTTGTTGTTGTCGTTGTTTATTATTATTATTTCGCTACATTTAGACTGTCATGTCATGCGCTACTTTCAGCAATTCGTATCTGGCAACTCTGGTTGGAATAGTTTGACAACAAAGAGGCCGGTGTCCGTTGAGTTGGTTAATTCTCAGAGATGTTTAGCCCAATTATCTTCAATATATGACGATTTATGTTGTTAAGATATACACTTGAAGTAAGTATGATTGCCTGTGTAGTAATTTTTCATAGATAGAAGCTGTAATTGCGCCAGAAAACTAAAAAATGTGGCGGTGTCCATCAGGCGCGTCGACCCAGACTGTCGGTGGGCACTAGCCCTTACACTCCTTTATTGTTTACACGTTGCTGTATAGTTCCAGTCCCACTATGGTGGTGAGGGAGACATTTCTGAGGGGTATCAGCTCCACTGTTGGTGATGGAGATGCCTTCTTATGCAAACAAGTATAGACCCTGAACTAAACCTCTTATCCAGTATCTATGACAATCATCACTTTAATAACTAAAATTGCAGATATTTTACAGCACATGATGTAAACAATGTATTAACACATAATCAAAATATCTCTGTAATTAACTTGAATGTAAGATCTCTACGCAAACACTTTGATGATGTTAGTGCCTTGATTCAAACTGTTGACAATAAATTATCTTTTATTATACTTACTGAAACGTGGTTAAAAGAGGATACTACTCAACTCTTTAACATGCCAAACTACTCAGCAATTCACAACTGTCGACCAATTCAGAGAGGTGGTGGTGGTACTGCTCTTTACTACCACCAAGAACTGACATGCTTAAAAGTAATTAGAACTAGAGACTACTGTGGGGAGTATATCTTTGCCAGTTTCAGAGTCAAGGAGTATATCTTTGCCAGTTTGCTGAGTTGTCCTGACTGTGGGAACAGTCTATAGAATTCCTAACACTGATGTGTCCGAATTCAACTCTAACCTTAGAAATCTAATACTAGATAACAGACTGAACAAAAACCATCTAATTATCGCAGGAGACTTTAATATTGACCTCTGCGAGCCTGAAAACCCTCCTGCTGCTAGTTTCCTCAACTGTATGAATTCCTGCTTCCTCATACCCTTAATCACTAAACCTACTAGAATCACTGATACTACTGCCTCTGTTCTTGAACACATCTGGACTAACATAACCTCTCCACTTACTTCAGGGATAATCAATGATAGGACCACAGACCATTACCCCGCATTTCTCCTAACCAACATAAATAAACCACCTCTAGATACAAGGAAGGTAAGCTTTAGGCTGCACAATGAAACTTCTATAAGCAACTTTATTGCTGCTGCTGCTAATATCAACTGGGAGGCTGAATTAGGTGACATAGCGAACATCAACCTAGCAGTGCAAACATTTCTTCAGAAAACTCTGACCCTTTATAACTCCCACTGTCCAAAGCTAACGAAACAAGTTACAAATAAAAGGTTAAACACTCCATGGCTTACTAATGGTATACATAAATCTATTAATAAAAACATGACCTTGAAAAGAAGTATAGGTTAGGAGTCGTCTCCAAAGAATTTTCAAAGATTTACTCATCCATGCCGTCTAAAATAATTAGAAAAGCCAAAATAAAATACTATGAAAATAAATTTACCCAAATTAAGGGCAACATTAAGAAAACATGGAGCATTATCTCCCAAATACAGTATTAGGTTCAAAAAAGATTTTGAATAAAAAAACAATTCTATCCAATGATGATGGTGTGCTTTCGGCCTCAGACACTGCGATTGAATTCAATACTTTCTTTTCATCCATTGGTATATCCCTTGCTCATGATATTCCATCCTCACTCACTAATATTAAAGACTACCTCACAGGTAACTATCCAGAGTCTCTGTACCTAGCTCCTGCTACTTCCTCTGATGTTAATGAGGTAATCCTTTCCATTAAAACTAAGTCAAGTGCCCTTGATGAGATACCATCTCTAATTTACAAAAAAGCCTCAAGATTTTAGCTCCTGCCATTGCATTGCTCTTCAACAAATCACTTGAACTCTAAACCTTTCTGGATTTTCTAAAAAAATGCAAGAGTAACCCAAGTCCACAAATGTGGTGATCTCACTGATGTCAACAATTACAGACCTATCTCAATTCTGCCAGCCTTGCCAAAAATACTTGAAAAGCTAATCTGCAAGCAGCTTTACTCATATCTAGCCAAACTCAATATACTTAGCTCTTGCCAATATGGTTTCAGACCCAATAAAAGCACTAAGATGCACTTATTAGTACAGTATGATTAACTTGATACATACAACTCTTGATAAAAATGAGTTCCCTGTTGGGTTATTTGTGGACCTATGTAAGGCTATTGACACTGTCAACCACCAAAACCTTCTTCTTAAATTACATCATTATGGAGTCAGAGGTTACTCCCTGCAATACCTTCAGTCTTGCCTTACTGACAGGTATGTTTCTATGAATAATTCCATTTCTCCTACACTACCCATAAATATTGGTGTTCCACAGGGCAGCATACTTGGCCCCTCTCCTCTTTCTCATCTACATTAATGACCTTCCAAATGCCTCTCAACACTTCAAAGCAATCTTATTTGCTGATGACACAACTTTCATTTTCTCCAGTCCTGACCCGCTTGCTCTAAATGTCACTGTGAATACTGAACTAAATATAGTCCATCTTTGGCTAACTGCTAACAAACTCACCCTTAACTTTGACCAAACTTCCTATATTTTGTTTGGTAATAAATCCTCAAATGAAATTAATCTAAGAATAACCAATATACAGTATACCTCGCCCTGCCCTGGTGATGCTCTATTACTCCCTCATCTATCCTTATCTCAACTATGGTATTTGTGCTTGGGGTTCTACTACCCAAAATCATTTACGTCCTCTAATTACCCAACACAAAGCTTCTAATAGAACAATATCTAACTCTGGCCCCAGACAGCACTCGGTACTCTTACTCAAATCTCTGAATATGTTAGATATAAAGTCACTGCACATCCTTTCATGTGTACTCTATATATTTAAAACTCTGAATTGTAATGTCAATGCTGAGCTTAAAAGATACTTAGAAGGTTGTAACAGAACCCATGGGCACCACACCGGAAACAAATTACCTATTTGATATTCCAAGAGTACGACTTAATCAAACTAGAAATGCTCTACAAATCAAGGGACCCAGAATGTGGAATGACCTTCCCAATCATGTCAAAGGCTGTACCTCTCTCAACCAGTTTAAGATGAAAACTAAGTACTACCTAATTAACTCCCATGTAACATACCTTACCTCTAAAGGTCAACCCATGTCTTACTATTTTTTAAACTGCTGTTTGTTGACCAACTTGTATATTGGCTATTTTCTACCATGTTCCACCCTTTTTTATCTTTTATTTTTTCTTTCAACACAATTTATACTTTAAGCTCAATTACTATTAAGTTTTAGTCTGTGTATGCTCAATTACTATTAAGTTTTAGTCTGTGTATTTTTCCCCACCTCACCTTACCCGAAACGCTATGCATACAAGTGGTTTTAAGTATTGTATGTACTAGCTCTATCTATAAATCAATCAGAATGTTTGTAACTCTGCATCTATGTATGTACTTTTCCTAAATAAAATATTATTATTATTTTATCATGGGGGAGACATTTCTGAGGGGGGGGGGGTACTAGTCCCACTGTTGGTGGTGGGGGAGATATTTCTGAAGAGTACCAGTCCCACTGTTGGTGGTGGGGGAGAAATTTCTGAGGGGTTACAGTCCCACTGTTGTTGGGGGGGGGGGGGGGGAGACATTTCTGAAGGGTACAAGTCCCACTGTGGTGGTGGGGGAGACATTTATGAGGGGGTACAAGTCCCATTGTGGTGGTGGGGGAGACATTTATGAGGAGTACAAGTCCCACTGTGGTAGTGGGGGAGACATTTATGAGGGGTGCAAGTCCCACTGTGGTGATTGGAAGGACATTGCTGTCGTTGGTAACGTAACTTAACCTAAGAAATAAACAAACGTGTAAACTGGAACAAATTGAAACTGCTGAATATATCTATTATTCTTGGATATACATATTTTAAAGTCAGGTTGTGTATGTGGGATTATGCAGGTAAATTAATTATATCTTGTTTAACAGCAAATGGACTGAAATTAATAACTTTATAATTTCACACAATTTCACAGTGAAGGATTATTTTATTTATTAATTAATTAAATTAAGATGGTCCAGTACTTTAAAAAACTTAAATACTGTTTAATTTGTGTTAAGTTTAATTTTTTGAGTGTAGTTTCCAGGGTCAACTCTTTAGTTGATAATGCACTGTATGACAATATCAAAAATACATTAGACCACAACAAAACGAACAAAAGCGCACTGCTAAATAACTTATTTCAGAGCTTATTTCTAATTAATTTAATAATTTATAAAGATCACTGTACCATCAGGATCAAGATTAGTAAAAAAAAAAGCTACTCTTATTGGACTAGGAGAATCTTTAAGCCAGAGCATGTATCAAGGGACATACGACTGCTTTTCATCCAGTTCATTACAGCCGAGACGACATCTGCCAGGAAATTATTTGTTAGATTTGTAAAACTTATAAGTTTGATTAGTATCAAATCACACATTGATGTAATTATAAATTGAAGTTAAAGAGCCTAAGTCCTTATGTTTAGTTTTTTTATACTTTCCCGCAGCTTAACTGCCCTCACAACCCAACCATCATTTAAACCCTTTTACTCAACTGAGATAAAACTAATAAATTGTAGGGCCACTTAGTAGAATTGTGAGACAGAAACCAGCTACAGCTGCCCAGAACTAAATTACCTAGTTTTAGGCAGTGTATGCAGGGAATTTTCTGCTTGGTGTCAATGAGTAGCGTGTTGTACACTAACATGAGGTGATTTAATATCTATAATGGTGTTGAGACTTCCTCCTGCTCCCTAACTCCTGAGGTGAAGAAAATTTGTAATAGCTATTTATAAATTAATGGCGCTATATTCTGATTATTTAGAAATTGAACTAATACTATTAATTTGACAGATTAATAAAGTGTTATTGAATTTCATAACACCATTTTAATAATGAGATCTAACAGGAAAACACTTCAGTTTTCCAAATCGTTAAACCTTTATTATTTGCTGATGATACTACCTTCATCTATTCAGACCCAATCAACTCACATTAAATAATATTGTAAATAACAAATTTAAAAATGTTAACTCATGGATGTCAACCAACAAACTCACTAAACATAAAAAAGACCTGCTACATTTTATTTGGAAGTAAATCATAAAACAAAATTCAACTTCAGATAGACAATGTTAACATTAGCAATAAAAATGATGGAAAGTTTCTTGTCCTATACATAGACAAGAGATTAAACTTCAGCACCCACATAAAACACATAGCCAAAAAAGTCTCAAAAACTGTGGGTACAGGTATACTCTCTAAAATTAGATATAATGTTCCCCACTCTGTTCTGCTCTCTCATTATATTACTCTCTAATCTATTCTTATCTTACATACAGTATCTGTGGATGGGGTTCAACCACTGCAAATTACCTCAAGCCCATCATCACCTAGCAAAATCTACTGTCAGAACTATAACAAACTTTGTTTTCAGACATCACACAGCCCGTCTGTTTAAATCCCTAAAAATGCTTAACTTACACCCACTCCACACATTCTCTTGTGCAATTTACATGTACAAAACCATGTTCCTAAATGCTAATCCATATCTGAAACTCTTCCTTGGTAGATATAATAGAACCCTGTGAGAACCATATTAGAAACAAATATATCTTTGATATCCCCAAAGTCAAACTAAATTGGTGCAAATACTCCATGCAAATAAAAAGACTATGTCTATGGAACTCACTTCCTAATGAATTAAAAAATTGTCCAACCAATGCCTTATTCAAAAATAAAACCAAAGAGTACCTAATTTCATCCTCATAGTTTCCTGCCATGTGCAACTCACACTGTGTCTTGTGCTACCCACTTCCCCAATATTATTAGAACTTAAAACATGCATCTTCACCAGTGTAATCTCCATCAATTTATATTGTAGTTATTATGTTAAACTCAAATTTTGCTACAATGTACTTCTTCACCTTGTCTTATCTGTTAAATTAAAGTCCTGCCCAAAATGCCATGCATGTTAGTGGCTTTCCAAGAATTTATTCACCAATGTTCCTGTGGAAATGTTGGTAAGACACTCGCCCCACGTTTTGTAAGCGATTTGCAAAATGTGGGGAGAGGATTTGATTGATCCTCCCTGGTCAAGGAAGATCAACTAGCCGCCAGTCCATAACTGTATGCCTCTGTTCACCCATCAGTGAATGGGTACCTGGCTGTTAAACGATTTAGCGGGTTGTATTCCAGGGGAAATTAATATTAAGGACCTTAATGAAACAATATGCATACTAGTGGTTTTACTAAAATCAAACTAACCCTTAAACTTCGCAACACGTCATAAAAAGTGTTGAGTAACTAACCAGCGAGCATCAGAAATATTGCCGGAACAACCTTGAACACCTTCAAGAGGAAACTAGATTGTTTTCTTCTAGGAGTGCCGGACCAACTGGGCTGTGGTGGGTATGCGGGCCTGTGGGCCGCTCCAAGCAACAGCCTGGTAGACCAAACTCTCACAAGTCAAGCCTGGCCTTGAGCCGGGCTTGAGGAGTAGAAGAACTCCCAGAACCCCATCAACCAGGTATCAACCAGGTAACCCTGTCAATTCCTCTTGAGAATTTGTAGGTAGTGATCATGTCTCTCCTTACTCTTGTCTTCTAGTGTCGTGAGGTGCATTTCTCGCAGCTTTTCTTCGTAATTCATGCCTATTAGTTCTGGGACTAGCCTAGTGGCATATCTCTGAACTTTTTCAAGCTTTGCCTTGTGCTTGACAAGGTACTGGCTCCATGCTGGGGCTGCGTACTCCAGGATTGGTCTTAAATATGTGGTATACAAGGTTCTGAATGATTCCTTACACAGGTTCCTTAAGGCAGTTGTTATGTTAGCCAGCCTCGCATACGCTGCCGATGTTCTTCTTTTGATGTGGGCTTCAGGAGACAGGGTTGGTGTGATATCAACTCCTAGATCCTTCTCTCTGTCCGTTTCATGAAGGACTTCATCTCCCATTCTGTATCCTGTGTCTGGCCTCCTGTTTCCTTGGCCTTGTTTCATTACCTTACACTTACTCGGGTTGAACTTTAGTAGCAATTTGTTGGACCATTCATGCAGTCTATATAGGTTATCTTGTAGTCTCATACTGTCTTCCTCCATCTTAATCCTCCTCATAAGTTTTTGCATCATCAGCAAACAATGAGATGAATAATTCTTTACCATCTGGGAGATCATTTACATATATAAGAAACAGTATAGGTCCAAGGACTGAGCCCTGCGGGATCCCACTGGTGACATCTCACCAATCTGAGACCTTACCTCGCACAGTGACTCGCTGTCTTCTGTTATTTAGGTACTCCCTTATCCAATGGAGTACCTTCCCTTTCACTCCTGCCTGCATCTCCAGCTTTCTCACTAGTCTCTGGTGTGGCACTGTGTCAAAGGCTTTCTGGCAATCCAAAAATATGCAGTCTGCCCATCCTTCTCTTTCTTGTCTGATTCTTGTTGCCTGATCATAGAATTCAATTAATCCTGTGAGGCATGACTTGCCATCCCTGAAACCATGTTGGTGTTGTGACACAAAGTTCTTCGCTCCAGATGTTCGACTAGCTTTTTTTTGCACAATTTTCTCCATTAGCTTGCATGGTATGCAAGTTAGGGACACTGGCCTGAAGTTCAGTGCCTCCTGTCTATCCCCCTTCTTGTATATCGGGACTACGTTTGCCGCCTTCCAAATTTCTGGCAGTTTTTCTGTTCATGTCATATGACGTGTTAGAGTACTACGCAAGATTTAAACGGCCCGCGGATACACGAGGTTCACCTCACCTTCATCAGAGCTCTTGTAAACAGATGCCATATAAAAAAAAAATCATGGGCAACATTCCCGGGTGTTCGGCCTCAGTACTGAGTGAGCCACCAAGGCTGGTGCACGCAGCATAAGCTTACAGCACTGCTTTTCAGCTTGTGACCACAGCATCGCCTAAAAAGTAAAAATATATATTTACATGCTATTATTTAGCGGCGATAGTATTACAGGAAGACCCCTGACTGTGATAAAAGTGTCCAGAATTCTGATAATAGCAGGATTGTTGTGATAATTAGCGCTGTAATGGGAGGAGTTGTCTTGATGGGGAGGGTGGTAGCGTTATCTGCTGGCTCTGTGTGACCACCTTTTACTGTCTGGACTTAGTACCAGCTTAGTGGTTTGCTATGGTAAACAAAACATGCAGATACTTATATATAATGTCTGTATATAGTGAATAAAAGCAAAAAACAGTATGGTAGGAGGAGGAATTTGATGAGGGAGGGTGTGGTGGCGAGTGGCTGGCTGGCAGATGTGGGCCACTCATCGTTGCTTTTTGACTCGCATTATCAATTTACTGGTTTGTTAGTGGGAGGTGGGAGTTCGTTAGTGGGAGGGAGGGAGGGAGTGGTAGCCAGTGGTGGGCTAGCTGGTGTGTGGTTGTCACTCTTTGCTACTGTTTGACTCAGCATACCAACTTAGTGGTTCCTTATGGTGAACACAAAATGTAGATACTTATATATAATGTGTGTATATAGGGTAATCACACCACAAACAGTATACTTAAAGGAGGAATGTTAGTGCGTCTGGGCTTGAACCAGTGAGGGTGGGAGGGAGGGAGCATGAGTTGTGTGTGGCCACCTGTTACTGTCTGCCGTCACCATACAAGATTAGTGGTTCGCCATGATGAACACAAATGTAGATACTTATATATAATGTGTATATATAGTGTAATAACAGCAAAAGGAGTGTGGGGAGAAGCCATTTTGGTGAGGAAGGTGGTGTCATCTTCCTGACTTGTCATGCTGTGTATAGGTGGTCACTATGCTCTTTGTGCACTATACCAGCTTAAATGAACAGTTATGGTGAACACAACATGTAGATACGTCTGTATATAGCGAATAAAAGCAAAAACAGTATGGTGGGAGGAGGAATTTGGCGAGGGAGGAAGTGATGGCGAGAGGCTGGCTGGCAGATCTGGCCACTCCTTGTTGCTTGTTTACTTGCATTATCAACTTAGTGGTTCGTTATGGTGAACAAAACATGCAGGTACACTACACACTATTGAATAATATTACAAAAAAAACAAAGAAAAAATCAATTGAAGAATTAATTAGGTAATTATATCTTTGTGTACCCCCCCCCCCCCCCCCCCCCCCCCCCGCCCCCACCCCCTCCTGACAGCGTCGGTGAAGCAGAACTCTCCCCGACGTTTTCTGCATCAGCTCCTATCTTTTGCCAGACTTCCCCGCCCTATTGCGGCCAAAATATGGCACTTATGATTTGTTATTATTTTCCCGTGATCAGGGAACACAAATTAACAGGTTTATAAGAAAAATAAATTTGTTTAAATATTTTTATGCGCCTGTTGGTGACAAGGAGTTAAAGAATCCATTTAACCTTAAATGTGGAAATTGTTTATCACATTGTATACTCAGATATCCCTACCCCTTCACACAGCAGCTTGTGGACTTGTGGACTTGTGGACTGAGGGTGGCTGTTGATCACGGCAACCTGTAGATCACGGTGGCCTGTAGATCAGGGTGGCTTGTAGGCACGGCGGCCTGCAGACAACGGTAGAACTTCAGCCACTGTTGGCGAGACAAGACATGTTGAGAGTTTCAGAAGTGTTCAAGTCTGGCTAATATCTGTCCTCGGCCATAAACTTGCATACTAGTACTGATACAGGTAAGCAAGCCCTTAAATACCTTTTCTGGGGGGGAGCCCCTTTGGCTCTCTGGAGCTATACAGGCTGATATGTATATTATTGGACTTTGGCATCAGTCAGTGTGAATTTAGTTCTAGGCCTACAGGGACCACGAGCTAGAACCTGGTCCCCTCAGAGAGGGCATGAGGAACAATGGCCTGTAGAAGTGTACATGTGATTTGGAGCATTCTGTGTCTGCCATCGACGGGGGCCAAGCACCCAGAAAGGTAAGCACCTCAAAACAAACCCCCCATTCTGGTTAAAACTACTACTGAAAACTAACAAGTGGACAGAGCTCTGCAAATGAAAGTTAGTAAATGAGTATGGTGTCACGCGTGCCACGCCGCTTGTCTGCACAGCTTCCCCCTCCCTGGAAGGGGGAAAAAGGGAGCTGTGCAGACCAGCTCAAACTCTAAAACCCCGGAAACCCCAGGAAAAATCCGCAGAAATCCTGCGGTGGCGCATGGGTTCCAATGAATGCGACCCTTGGGTCCCTTCTCACCTTGTGCAAGTTTGAGGGTTGCTTTGTCCCCTTGTCTCAGGGCGACGCTCATTTTTTTGCCTCCATCATGCTGCTTGTTGGGTCGGTGACACCTTTAACCCTGAGACCTGCGAGCATTGTTGCTTGTTGTGACTCGATTCACTCAATCAACTGATGACAATATCCGGGTGCAGGCGGCTCAAGCACTGCATGCTAGGTTTAGGTTGCTGCAACGTGCTAGGTTGAATGCTACCCTGATGCTCCGAGGCTGCCCCACTTTGCTTATAGGGACCCGGATTAGGGGGGTGTTAGTCGAGTCGGCCTTGGTTCAGTCTGCACCCTCTCATTCTTCCCCTGCTGTGGTTCATTCTGGTCCCCCATCCCCCTTGCTTCCGGCTCCGAAGTGTCTGAGGGTCTTGGGGGTCGGGGCAGGGTTTAGAGGATCCTGAGCAGATAGTCACAGTAACCTGGCTGAAAAATGTTGACCAAGCCATTCACTAGAAAGTGAAGAGACGACGACGTTTCGGTCTGTCCTGAACCATTATCAAGTCAGTTGTACTAATGGTCCAATCGACTTGATAATGGTCCAGGACAGACCGGAACGTAGTCGTCTCTTCACTTTCTAGTGTGTGGTTTGGTTAACAGGATTCTGAGACTTGGGCAGTTTCAGGGGGTTGCCCCTTCTGGGGGGGGGGGGGCGACAGAGGCATTCGAGTCGGTTCCTCCAGTGGTGGCATTGGGGTCTGACTATTGGGCCCTTTTCTTTCCTGCTTTTTCAGCTGCTCCGTTTTTTTTGTGAGGCTGGGATTTTGGAGGACAACTCGTCCCCAGGGCCTGATGTGGAGATTCCCGGGGTTGGGGAGGCTGGCTTGGGGGGGCCTTGGGCCCCTTTTGACCCTGCCTGGGTTTTTAAACCCTCCGAGCAGGGTTTGCTGTTACAAGGAGTAGGGTTTTCCTTTCCCCTCTCTGTGTACAAGTTGGGATTTGGGTTCAGCCCCTCCCCAGGTCTGGTTCCGTATCCCTTCGGTCCTTTGGTTCCGTCCTTCCAGAGGTTTTTCGGCTTCCCGCATCTCGCCTACTGAGGTGTGGGCGGCCAATGCGGCTTACCTCCTGTGCGACCCAGATTTTGCCTCTATAATGGATCCGTTATCCTTCAGGTTTGGGTCTTTGTGTCTCCATTCTGGGTTCGCTATAAGGTTCTGGATGTAACACTGTAAAAGTGTTTGGGTTAGTTTATTTAAAATATATATAGAGTACACGAGTCACAGACAAGGATCTGAGAGGCGGCCAGTTGTCTGCCTGAGATCTCACACCTCAAAGCGTTAATGACCTCAAGTGACCTGAGGTCAGATCATGAGAATTTCACCTTGCTTCCGCTAAGCGTATAATTGGAGCCGGGTAGCCTTCAAACATGCCGACGTTTAAGGAGTGGCTTGGTATTGCCGGAGGCTATCTACTTGTGGGCGGAGTTAGCTACTAGGTTCCCCAATATAAACTCGGAGAGCTATCGAGCAAAAAGCAATAGGAGGACCGGCCAGCGGAGCAGAGCAGAGGCCAGCCGTCGAGATAGGCCGTCACCAGACGGGGGGTGACGCTGCCTGAAAATTGCAGAACCCCCCACCCCCCCTCTCTATCCAACTTAGACTCAGTCCTCGGTGAGTGAACATTTAGGTGACTTGGTCGTGTTTACATATGTTGTGTGATGATCAGGGGCAGTCAGTTGTAGTGTTCTCAGATTCTTGGAGGATGACTCACTTTGAATATTAATCGTTAACATTTTAATTGGATTGCTTAAGTTATGAATACTTATCATGAAAAATATAATTGTTGAATTTAATTATTTAAATGGTCTTTCACTGTGTTCCCTAGAAAGTTGAGTTGAGGTGAGAAAGCCTCGGTGGTTACTAGATTCAAGATATTAATGAGTACATGTTTGGAGTTGATACAGGGTACAGGAGGGAACATACTAATAACGAAACTCATGATAACATCTTTTGAGAATTTTGTGATACAGGCAAGTTCATTCCTTGTCTTGTATGTAATGATCTGAATGGATGGGTGGCAGCATTTCGTCTTCTACTATCTACTCTTCTACTTCTACTATCTACTGCTTCTACTTCTACTATCTACTCTTCTACTTCTACCTATCTACACCTTATCCCTCCACCATCTCTAAACTCTCACTTTCAACTAATGACCCTCCTCGCTCCTCCCACCTCTCTCCCTCTCACCCCAAACCCTCACTAATTACTTCACTATTCATATTCTTTCCTTTCGTTTCCTCTTATACGTTTGTGGCAATGATTCCGTATTCTAGAGTTCTCTCTAGAGTTCCGGGTAGCTGATCAAGTGACGGCGCCTTGTAGTCTTAGCACCTAGGTAGTCAAATACCTAGGTTACAGGGTGTTGAACGAGAGAGGTTGCCTTAGGAACTCTGGAGGGTGCTCTAGAATAGTTAGCTAACTGGGGACGGGATAACGGACTAGAGAGAGCCGTTTCCCCCGGCCTCGTTAGTTTAACTGGGGGGTAGAATAATGGACAAGATAGAGCTATTTCCCCCACCCCCCGTTACAATGATGGCAGCGGTGTTGAACAATGTTGTAGGTAGTTGGTGTTCTTTTAACATTGTTCAGTCCCACGTGTCTTTTTGCCGCTCAGGCGCTATCAGGGAGATCTTGACAGGTGTTTATTATTCGCGATTTAGCGAGTTTTTTCAGGTTAGGAGATAGTGATTCTCTGGTGTTGTGTTTAGTGATTTTGTGAGTTTTGTGGTGTTCATGGAATGTTCACCAGAACTTGCGTGTGTAGTGATTTATGTTAGTAATAAGATTTGGCGATTTGGGAACTTAGCGGTGTTGGTAGTGCAGGTCAGCTGAGTGTGACAGGTGACCTCGCATGTCCCACGGGGACACCCAGCCACCGCTGGTCTCCAGGTCAGTGGGGAGTGGCAGGTGTAGTTCTTAAGTAGTTTAAGTGTGGTTCTGCTCAGATTATTGCGATCGACTGTTTTACTCCATTTGAACGCAATAACCCGAGGTGTACTGGTATTGTACAGCATGCTAGGGGGAGGCTTAGTATGTCAGTAGACTTCACGTTGGGGACGCTCGACGTTAGATAGTCTGGTCACAGGGGTGGCAACAGTTGGAGTTGTTGACCGGCGGAGATGCTAGGGAAACACTCTGGGTCACGTAGGTGGCTGTAGGTTAAGGGTGGGAGTAACGGTTAATTATGTACTTAAGATTAGGAACGGTACAGTTAAGTTTAGGCTAGTGTTTGTCTATTAGTGTTGATTTTTTTTTGTGTGACAAGTTAAAAGTAGTGATGACCTTATTCTCTCTTCTCTAACTTTCTCTGTTACTGTTTATGTTCCACCAAGTCAATATCATTCAGAGTTAATTGGATTATTAAAAAAATTGAAGTGTAGTTGTTGCCAGGAGGAGAGCGTTATGATATAACTGTGTAACCCTATACAAACTACAGGGTCACACAACAGCATGGAACACGGGTATTGTCGCCTTTATGTTCAATTCACAGGTGGGAGCCAGAGGAGAGGCGCGACGCATATACAGAAGAGGGAGACGGCTGCTGTGTACCACACTCAGGGCGTTTATCACCACCACCACGACCAGCCCACTACCTGGAGGTCATGGCTCCACCACCATCACCACCCCAGGGGACCCCAAGATGCAGCCCTCTCGGTCGGTCAACATTGGTCTACCCAGTGGACCCCAGACGGACGGACCCCAGTGGACCCCAGGTCGTTCTGCAGACGACCCCAGACGACCCAGTAAAGATGGAAGAGGAGCAACAACGACTCCAGTCTGTCCCACCAACATCGGTCTACCCAGGATGGACCCCAGGACGGACGACCCCAATGGACCCCAGGTCGCTTGTCAAAGACCCATGGGAGGAGGAAGAGAGAAGAAAGAAGAGAGAAGAAAGAGAGAGAAGAAGAAGAGAGAAGAAAGAAGAAGAAAGAAGAAGAGAAGAAGAAGATAAGACAAGCTGAGTGAGACACGATGCCTAGTGTCCCTTGCTGGTGTCAGCATCATTGCATGGAGCGTAATTGCAAGACAGGATCGTTTGCCTTAACTGGCCGCCCCTCCTACAAGCATGTTGCTCTGTTGAGTGATTCTTCCTGTGTCATGCGGACTTGATGTGGCTGTCAGAAGTAGCTCTCTGAAGGAGGCGTGCTGGAGCAACAGGGAGGAAGAAGAGTAGGATGGGATTTCTACTGTTGGCAACTATATGAAGGTCTCGAAACTTGTAGTCCCTATAGCTGTGAAGAACCCCAATATACGTCTCTCATGGTGACTGACGTAGGGCCAATTACAGATCAGCTGGGACAACCGAATTCCACGGTCCTGTGCGCAGTTCAAGTAGTAACGGCTTTCGGGTTGACCAAGGTTGTTGTGCGTTAACGACGGAGAAGCGACGGAGGCAGTTGTGTTGAAGAAATGTGGTACAGGATTATCTACAAGACCAAGCAGTGACGTCGCCCAGCCAGAGACAATGGACGTCTGTCTACATATTTCATTTTTTAGAGTAGGATGATGTATATTTGTTTAGCTAGGATGTATTCTTTTCGTTAATAAAGTTGTCGCACACAGCTAGCTTGCTTTAGCAGTGTTGCAAAAACTTTATTTTCGGGGAGAAGGGGAGATGTAACACTGTAAAAGTGTTTGGTTAGTTATAATATATATAGAGTACATGAGTCACAGACAAGGATCGAGAGGCGCCAGTTGTCTGCCTGAGATCTCACACCTCAAAGTTAATGACCCAAGTGACCTGAGGTCAGATCATGAGAATTTCACCTTGCTTCCGCTAAGCGTATAATTGGAGCCGGGTAGCCTTCAAACATGCCGACGTTTAAGGAGTGGCTTGGTAGTGCCGGAGGCTATCTACTTGTGGGCGGAGTTAGCTACTAGGTTCCCCAATATAAACTCGGAGAGCTATCGAGCAAAGCAATAGGAGACCGGCCAGCGGAGCAGAGCAGAGGCCAGCCGTCGAGATAGGCCGTCACCAGACGGGGGGTGACGCTGCCTGAAAATTGCAGACCCCCCCCCCCCTCTCTATTCAACTTAGACTCAGTCCTCGGTGAGTGAACATTTAGGTGACTTGGTCGTGTTTACATATGTTGTGTGATGATCAGGGGCAGTCAAGTTGTAGGGTTCTCGAATTCTTGGATGATGACTCACTTTGCATATTAAACTGGAACATTTTAATTGAATTGCTAAATTATGATACTTCATGAAATATAATTATGAATTTATTATTTAAATTGTGTTTAACTTTGTTCCCTAGAGATTTGAGTTGAGGTGAGAAAGCCTCTGTGGTTACTGGTTCATGATATTAAATGAGTACATGTTTGGAGTTGATACATGGTACAGAGGGAACATACTAATAATGAACTCATGATAACATCTTTGAGAATTTTGTGATACAGGCAAGTTCCATTCCTTGTCTTGTATGTAATGATCATGAATGGATGGTGGCAGCATTTCGTCTTCTACTATCTACTCTTCTACTTCTACTATCTACTCTTCTACTTCTACTATCTACTCTTCTACTTCTACCTATCTACACCTCTCCCTCCTCTCTAAACTCTCACTTTCAACTAATGACCCTCCTCGCTCCTCCCACCTCTCTCCCTCTCACCCCAAACCCTCACTAATTACTTCACTATTCATTTCTTTCCTTTCGTTTTCTCTTATACGTTTGTGGCAATGATTCTGTATTCTAGAGTTCTCTCTAGAGTTTCGGGTAACTGATCAAGTGACGGCGCCTTGTAGTCTTAGCACCTAGGTAGTCAAATACCTAGGTTACAAGGTGTTGAACGAGAGAGGTTGCCTTAGGAACTCTGGAGGTGCTCTAGAATAGTTAGCTAACTGGGGACGGGATAACGGACTAGAGAGAGCTGTTTCCCCCGGCCTCGTTAGTTAACTGGGGGGTGGAATAATGGACAAGATAGAGCTATTTCCCCCACCCCCCGTTACATGGAGTCGTCCTGGCTTGTGGACTGCCCGGTGTTGTCATTGAATGCTTGGAGTACTTTCTGTCATACCTGCATGCTTGAGTGGAGCGAGGCCTTGACGGTGGTCCAGGTTTACCTGGGGGTGAATTCAAGCACCTTAATGCGTGTTTGTGTTCCCCTGCCTTTCAGTGGGATGTGGGCGTGATTCAGCTTCTCGTGCAGGTTCCCTCCCTGTTGACTGCGCTGGTGACTGAGGATTTGCACGCTCATGGCTTGCTGGCTTCGGTTTTGCATTTCTTTTCTCTCCTGGAGCTCTCTTGTGACTGGCTTGTGGAGAATGCAGAGGCGCTTGAGGCCGCTCCTGGGTCTGGTGCCTTAATCTCTGCGGCTCGTGTGTCATCTGCACTGCTAATACTGTGTTGATCCTGCGGGATGCGCTATCGCTTTTTTCACTGTGCATCTCGCGTGTCAGCAGGTTGTGCTCGCTTCCTCGTTGGAATCTGCTTGGGTCCCTGGCTTTTAGAGTTTCTTCACCTTTTTTGTCCTTTTTCTATTTGCAGTCTGCGATTGGGTAGTTTCTGCAGCTGGCCTCGGCTAGTTGTCATCAGATGCCAGACTTGTTGGTCCTTTGGGGGGTCCTAGGGGGTTTCTCCCAGAAGCGTCATACTAGGGCTCGGGGTTCCGCTCGTCGTGGTAGGCAACTGATGCCAGTTTTGGAGCCAATGCCGCCTTCGGAACTGTCTGTGTCTGGTCAGCGTAGTGTTCGCTCTGTGCGTGGGTCAGGTTCTCATAACGGGCATCGGCCCTTTCGCGGTTCGTCCCATTGACTGGGCGATAGAGGGGAAACTTGCTCTGTTCGCTCATGCCTGGTCTCACGATTTGTGGGCTTTTCGGGTCGTTTCCGACGGCCTGTGGTGGCTTTGGGTGGCCCTTCTCCTTCAGGGGGTTCTGGGCTGGCGGGGCAGTTCTCTTCTCCTGCGCTCTGTCAGGTCATCTCGGAGTGAGTGCGCTTGGGCATGGTCAAAACGACGACGTCTTTCGGGTGGGTTTCCTGTCTGTTCCCAATCCCAAACGGGACTATGTGGACCTGCGGTTTATTCTGGACTTGTCCCGTCTAACCCCCTAGGTTTCTTGCGCCTCTTTTCACATTACTACTCTGTCCCAGGTTTGGCTTCTGTTGGAGCCGGCCGCTTGGATGGTGTCCCTAGACTTCAAGGACGCATATTGGCACTTCCCGATTCATCCAGGGTTCAGGGACTGGCTCGGTTTTGTAGTGGAAAAGCTCGGTTACCGTTTTCGTTGTCCCCCGCTCGGGTTGAACTTGGCTCCTCGCGTGTTTATGCCTTACCCGGGTTGTGGTGGCCCGTCTGCATCTTTTAGGTATTCGGGTGTTGGCCTACCTTGACGACTTGCTGGTATGGGCTCCTAGTCGGTCCACGTGTCTGCTTGCCAGGGATTTGGTTCTTTCCTAGCTTGCCGGGTTCGGGTTAATGGTGAACTGGAGGAAGTCCCATCTGGTCCCCTCCCAGGTTCGGACCTGGCTGGGTCTTGTGTGGGACTCTCGGACTTCTTCCTTGTCTCTCCCTCCAAAGTCTCTCCTTCGGCTGCAGCCCCACATGTGCTTGTTTCTGGGGGCTCCCGGGTCACCCGGCAGTTGCTCGAAGGTTTGTGCGGGAGCCTGAACTTTGCGATGGTCTACCCACTGGGTCAAGTTGGCTTCGTCGGCTGTTCTGGATTCCTTCGGGGATGCTCTGAGTCAGCCAGAAAAATGATAGGATGGATTACGAGAGCCTTCAAATCCAGAGATTCCATCACAATGGTTATAACTCTTCAAAATCACTTGTGTTGTCCTGTCTTGAGTACTGCTCAGTACTCACTCTCCCCTTCAGAGCAGGAGAGATTGCTGAAATAGAGGGAATACAGAGAACATATATGGCACGCATATACTAGATAAAGCACCTAAATTATTGGGATCGTCTCAAAGCCCTCCAAAATGTACTCATTAGAAAGGAGACGAGAAAGATACCAGATAATATACACATGGAAAAATACTGGAGAGCCAGGTCCCAAATCTACACAGTAAAATAACAATGTACTTTAGTGAATGATATGGAAGAAAAGGCAGAATAGAACCAGTGAAGTGCAGAGGTGCATAGGCACAATCAGAGAACACTGTATAAACATTAGAGGTCCCAGATTGTTCAACACCCTCCCTGCGAGAATATGAAATATTGCCAGAGCAACAGTGGACATCAAGAGGAAACTAGATTGTTTCCTCCAATGAGTGCCGGACCAACTGGACTGTGGTGGGTATGTGAGCCTGCGGGGCCGCTTCAAGCAACAGCCTAGTGGACCAAACTCTCACAAGTCAAGCCTGGCCTCGGGCCGGGCTTGGGGAGAAGAAGAACTCCCAGAAACCCCATCAACCAGGTAACCAGGACGTCCCTATCCACCTCTCTCGCGATCGCTGGTTTTGGCCCCCAAGGGCCTTGCGTCGCCGGCTTCCTCTTCGGGTTTTTCGGGTTCAGTGTCATGGAACCTACCCAAAACCCTCGCTTAATATGTTTCATGGATGCATTGTCTCTTGGCTGGGGCTCTGACCAGTGCTCACCAGGCTGGCCAGGGGTGGTGCGATCAATCCTTCCGTCGGGTCCACAGCACGGTGCGGGAGTTTGCGGCAGTGTGGATGTCTCTTCACAGGGTTCAGGGTCACCTGCAGATCAACGATCCGGCTCCATTTAGACTGTTCCCCGGTGGTTCATTGCCTGAACCGAGAGGGTGTGATGCGGTCCTTGGCTCTTTGGGGCTGGTCGTTTTGGGTGTCTCGTCTGCTGAGTTCTCAAGGTTTGACTCTCCTGGTCGTTCACCGTCCGGGAAGTGTCCAATGTCTTGGCGGGCAGCATGTCCCAGTTCATGTAGCTTGAAGTAATTTGCAGTAGTTCAACCCTAAGCATAGATACCGTATGTAAGATAGGGTCGATAGGTTTTTTATTTATTTATTTATTTATTATTTATATACAAGAAGGTACATTGGGTTAGAGAGAATACATAGCATAGTATTTACAATCTTGTAAAGCCAATAGTATGCGCAGCATTTCGGGCAGGTCCATTAATCTAACAGATAACTTTAAGTAGGTAAATTCTAGCAGAATTAATAAAATGATAACAGATACATTGCAAGAATAAATTTGATTAGTGATAAAGCCATTGTACCTTCTTGTATGATATAAATTAATAGATAAAAAATATGTTAAATAAGGACCTGCCCGAAACAAAAGCTAGGCGTGTCAATGGACACATTCATTGTACATTCTTGTAAATAATAGTAATTATAATAATAATAATAATAATAACTAATAATAATAATATTATTAGTATAATAATAATAATATTATTATTATTATTTAATAATTATTAATAATAAATAATAATAATAATTATTATTATTATTATTATTATTATTACAGTGGTACCTCGGAATGCGAGTGTCCTGTATGCGAGTTTTCGGAAGACGAGCAGGATTTACTCCAAAATATGTCTCGGAAGGCGAGGGTTACCTCGGGATAACGAGTTTGTTGATACGTGTACAGGCCGACTGGCGCGTGGTGGCATGGCGATCGCGCCTCAGTTTACCAGTGTCTCGTGTCCAGTGACTATTCCACCTGAATTCTTCACAAGGATTTACAGGTTTTTATCGGTTTTTTGGCCATTTGAGCATAGAAAGTTGTCATTATATATCTTGCCATGGGTCTCAAGAAAGCCATTGGGTAAGGGTTCAACCTAAGAAAATAGCTGTGAGTAGAGGCAGTAGGAGATGTTCCTTCTTGATTAAGGAAAATGTGTGAAGTATGGGAAGAACTGCAAAGTTTTGTTGAAAAAACTCACCCAGAATAAGCTGTAGCAGGCCGTTGCATTGACCTTTTAAATGATAATGTGATGTCTTACTACAGACAAGTGTTAAAATGTAGGGAAAAACAAGTGTCATTAGATAAATTCTTAGTAAAACAAGCAAGTCCTAGTGGTATGCAGGGCAAAATGTGCCAGTGTGTGCACACCAGTGAAGTCCTCACTGCCTGATTGTGATAATGGAAGGGGGACTTCCCCTTCCAAACAGTAACTCCTCTCTTCCTCCCACCTCCTCACCATCTTCCATATGCCATACAGCATTCAACAGCAAGGTAGGTAATAACTTGAACATAGTTTTATAGGTTTATTTAGATGAATTAGGTATAAAAATTTAGTTTGATGTGGGGTTTTTGGGGTAGTCAGGAACGGATTAATTCATTTCCCTTTATTTCTTATGGGGAAATTAGCTTCGGAATGCGAGTTTTCGGAATAGCGAGGCGTCTCCAGGAACCAATTAAACTCTTAAACTGAGGTATGCCTTTATTATTATTATTACTATTACTATTATTACTATTGTTGTTGTGTGTTGTTGTTGTTGTTGTTGTCGTTGTTTATTATTATTATTTCGCTACATTTAGACTGTCATGTCATGCGCTACTTTCAGCAATTCGTTATCTGGCACTCTGGTTGGAATAGTTTGAACAACAAAGAGGCCGGTGTCCGTTGAGTTGGTTAATTCTCAGAGGATGTTTAGCCCAATTATCTTCAATATATGACGATTTATGTTGTTAAGATATACACTTGAAGTAAGTATGATTGCCTGTGTAGTAATTTTTCATAGATAGAAGCTGTAATTTGCGCCAGAAAACTAAAAAATGTGGCGGTGTCCATCAGGCGCGTCGACCCAGACTGTCGGTGGGCACTAGCCCTACACTCCTTTATTGTTTACACGTTGCTGTATAGTTCCAGTCCCACTATGGTGGTGAGGGAGACATTTCTGAGGGGTATCAGCTCCACTGTTGGTGATGGAGATGCCTTCTTATGCAAACAGTATAGACCCTGAACTAAACCTCTTATCCAGTAATCTATGACAATCATCACTTTAATACTAAAATTGCAGATATTTTACAGCACATGATGTAAACAATGTATTAACACATAATCAAAATATCTCTGTAATTAACTTGAATGTAAGATCTCTACGCAAACACTTTGATGATGTTAGTGCCTTGATTCAAACTGGTGACAATAAATTATCTTTTATTATACTTACTGAAACGTGGTTAAAAGAGGATACTACTCAACTCTTTAACATGCCAAACTACTCAGCAATTCACAACTGTCGACCAATTCAGAGAGGTGGTGGTGGTACTGCTCTTACTACCACCAAGAACTGACATGCTTAAAAGTAATTAGAACTAGAGACTACTGTGGGGAGTATATCTTTGCCAGTTTCAGAGTCAAGGAGTATATCTTTGCCAGTTTGCTGAGTTGTCCTGACTGTGGGAAACAGTCTATAGAATTCCTAACACTGATGTGTCCGAATTCAACTCTAACCTTAGAAATCTAATACTGAGATAACAGTACTGAACAAAAACCATCTAATTATCGCAGGAGACTTTAATATTGACCTCTGCGAGCCTGAAAACCCTCCTGCTGCTAGTTTCCTCAACTGTATGAATTCCTGCTTCCTCATACCTTAATCACTAACCTACTAGAATCACTGATACTTACTGCCTCTGTTCTTGACACACATCTGGACTAACATAACCTCTCCACTTACTTCAGGGATAAATCAATGATAGGACCACAGGACCATTACCCCGCATTTCTCCTAACCAACATAAATAAACCACCTCTAGATACAAGGAAGGTAAGCTTTAGGCTGCACAATGAAACTTCTATAAGCAACTTTATTGCTGCTGCTGCTAATATCAACTGGGAGGCTGAATTAGGTGACATAGCGAACATCAACCTAGCAGTGCAAACATTTCTTCAGGAAAACTCTGACCCTTTATAAACTCCCCACTGTTCAAAAGCTAACGAAACAAGTTCAAATAAAGGTTAAACACTCCATGTCTTACTAATGGTATACATAAATCTATTAATAAAACATGACCTTGAAAAGAAGTATAGGTTAGGAGTCGTCTCCAAAGAATTTTCAAAGATTTACTCATCCATGCCGTCTAAAATAATTAGAAAAGCCAAAATAAAATACTATGAAAATAAATTTACCCAAATTAAGGGCAAACATTAAGAAAAACATGGAGCATTATCTCCCAAATACAGTATTAGGTTCAAAAAAGATTTGAATAAAAAAAACAATTCCTATCCAATGATGATGGTGTGCTTTCGGCCTCAGACACTGCGATTGAATTCAATACTTTCTTTTCATCCATTGGTATATCCCTTGCTCATGATATTCCATCCTCACTCACTAATATTAAAGACTACCTCACAGGTAACTATCCAGAGTCTCCTGTACCTAGCTCCTGCTACTTTCCTCTGATGTTAATGAGGTAATCCTTTCCATTAAAACTAAGTCAAGTGCCCTTGATGAGATACCATCTCTAATTTACAAAAAAGCCTCAAGATTTTAGCTCCTGCCATTGCATTGCTCTTCAACAAATCACTTGAACTCTAAACCTTTCTGGATTTTCTAAAAAAATGCAAGAGTAACCCAAGTCCACAAATGTGGTGATCTCACTGATGTCAAACAATTACAGACCTATCTCAATTCTGCCAGCCTTGCCAAAAATACTTGAAAAGCTAATCTTGCAAGCAGCTTTACTCATATCTAGCCAAACTCAATATACTTAGCTCTTGCCAATATGGTTTCAGACCCAATAAAAGCACTAAGATGCACTTATTAGTACAGTATGATTAACTTGATACATACAACTCTTGATAAAAATGAGTTCCCTGTTGGGTTATTTGTGGACCTATGTAAGGCTATTGACACTGTCAACCACCAAAACCTTCTTCTTAAATTACATCATTATGGAGTCAGAGGTTACTCCCTGCAATACCTTCAGTCTTGCCTTACTGACAGGTATGTTTCTATGAATAATTCCATTTCTCCTACACTACCCATAAATATTGGTGTTCCACAGGGCAGCATACTTGGCCCCTCTCCTCTTTCTCATCTACATTAATGACCTTCCAAATGCCTCTCAACACTTCAAAGCAATCTTATTTGCTGATGACACAACTTTCATTTTCTCCAGTCCTGACCCGCTTGCTCTGAATGTCACTGTGAATACTGAACTAAATATAGTCCATCTTTGGCTAACTGCTAACAAACTCACCCTTAACTTTGACCAAACTTCCTATATTTTGTTTGGTAATAAATCCTCAAATGAAATTAATCTAAGAATAACCAATATACAGTATACCTCGCCCTGCCCTGGTGATGCTCTATTACTCCCTCATCTATCCTTATCTCAACTATGGTATTTGTGCTTGGGGTTCTACTACCCAAAATCATTTACGTCCTCTAATTACCCAACACAAAGCTTCTAATAGAACAATATCTAACTCTGGCCCCAGACAGCACTCGGTACTCTTACTCAAATCTCTGAATATGTTAGATATAAAGTCACTGCACATCCTTTCATGTGTACTCTATATATTTAAAACTCTGAATTGTAATGTCAATGCTGAGCTTAAAAGATACTTAGAAGGTTGTAACAGAACCCATGGGCACCACACCGGAAACAAATTACCTATTTGATATTCCAAGAGTACGACTTAATCAACTAGAAATGCTCTACAAATCAGGGACCCAGAATGTGGAATGACCTTCCCAATCATGTCAAAGGCTGTACCTCTCTCAACCAGTTTAAGATGAAAACTAAGTACTACCTAATTAACTCCCATGTAACATACCTTACCTCTAAAGGTCAACCCATGTCTTACTATTTTTTAAACTGCTGTTTGTTGACCAACTTGTATATTGGCTATTTTCTACCATGTTCCACCTTTTTTATCTTTATTTTTTCTTTCAACACAATTTATACTTTAAGCTCAATTACTATTAAGTTTTAGTCTGTGTATGCTCATTACTATTAAGTTTTAGTCTGTGTATTTTTCCCCACCTCACCTTACCCGAAAACGCTATGCATACAAGTGGTTTTAAGTATTGTATGTACTAGCTCTATCTATAAATCAATCAGAATGTTTGTAACTCTGCATCTATGTATGTACTTTTCCTAAATAAAATATTATTATTATTTTATCATGGGGGAGACATTTCTGAGGGGGGGGGGGTACTAGTCCCCACTGTTGGTGGTGGGGGAGATATTTCTGAAGAGTACCAGTCCCACTGTTGGTGGTGGGGGAGAAATTTCTGAGGGGTTACAGTCCCACTGTTGTTGGGGGGGGGGGGGGGAGACATTTCTGAAGGGTACAAGTCCCACTGTGGTGGTGGGGGAGACATTTATGAGGGGGTACAAGTCCCATTGTGGTGGTGGGGGAGACATTTATGAGGAGTACAAGTCCCACTGTGGTAGTGGGGGAGACATTTATGAGGGGTGCAAGTCCCACTGTGGTGATTGGAAGGACATTGCTGTCGTTGGTAACGTAACTTAACCTAAGAAATAAACAAACGTGTAAACTGGAACAAATTGAAACTGCTGAATATATCTATTATTCTTGGATATACATATTTTAAAAGTCAGGTTGTGTATGTGGGATTATGCAGGTAAATTAATTATATCTTGTTTAACAGCAAATGGACTGAAATTAATAACTTTATAATTTCACACAATTTCACAGTGAAGGATTATTTTATTTATTAATTAATTAAATTAAGATGGTCCAGTACTTTAAAAAAACTTAAATACTGTTTAATTTGTGTTAAGTTTAATTTTTTGAGTGTAGTTTCCAGGGTCAACTCTTTAGTTGATAATGCACTGTATGACAATATCAAAAATACATTAGACCACAAACAAAACGAACAAAAGCGCACTGCTAAATAACTTATTTCAGAGCTTATTTCTAATTAATTTAATAATTTATAAAGATCACTGTACCATCAGGATCAAGATTAGTAAAAAAAAAAGCTACTCTTATTGGACTAGGAGAATCTTTAAGCCAGAGCATGTATCAAGGGACATACGACTGCTTTTCATCCAGTTCATTACAGCCGAGACGACATCTGCCAGGAAATTATTTGTTAGATTTGTAAAACTTATAAGTTTGATTAGTATCAAATCACACATTGATGTAATTATAAATTGAAGTTAAAGAGCCTAAGTCCTTATGTTTAGTTTTTTTATACTTTCCCGCAGCTTAACTGCCCTCACAACCCAACCATCATTTAAACCCTTTTACTCACTGAGATAAAACTAATAAATTGTAGGGCCACTTAGTAGAATTGTGAGACAGAAACCAGCTACAGCTGCCCAGAACTAAATTACCTAGTTTAGGCAGTGTATGCAGGGAATTTTCTGCTTGGTGTCAATGAGTAGCGTGTTGTACACTAACATGAGGTGATTTAATATCTATAATGGTGTTGAGACTTCCTCCTGCTCCCTAACTCCTGAGGTGAAGAAAATTTGTAATAGCTATTTATAAATTAAATGGCGCTATATTCTGATTATTTAGAAATTGAACTAATACTATTAATTTGACAGATTAATAAAGTGTTATTGAATTTCCATAACACCATTTTAATAATGAGATCTAACAGGAAAACACTTCAGTTTTCCAAATCGTTAAACCTTTATTATTTGCTGATGATACTACCTTCATCTATTCAGACCCAATCAACTCACATTAAATAATATTGTAAATAACAAATTTAAAAATGTTAACTCATGGATGTCAACCAACAACTCACTAAACATAAAAAAGACCTGCTACATTTTATTTGGAAGTAAATCATAAAACAAAATTCAACTTCAGATAGACAATGTTAACATTAGCAATAAAAATGATGGAAAGTTCTTGTCCTATACATAGACAAGAGATTAAACTTCAGCACCCACATAAAACACATAGCCAAAAAAGTCTCAAAAACTGTGGGTACAGGTATAACTCTCTAAAATTAGATATAATGTTCCCCACTCTGTTCTGCTCTCTCATTATATTACTCTCTAATCTATTCTTATCTTACATACAGTATCTGTGGATGGGGTTCAACCACTGCAAATTACCTCAAGCCCATCATCACCTAGCAAAAATCTACTGTCAGAACTATAACAAACTTTGTTTTCAGACATCACACAGGCCCGTCTGTTTAAATCCCTAAAAATGCTTAACTTACAACCCACTCCACACATTCTCTTGTGCAATTTACATGTACAAAACCATGTTCCTAAATGCTAATCCATATCTGAAACTCTTCCTTGGTAGATATAATAGAACCCTGTGAGAACCATATTAGAAACAAATATATCTTTGATATCCCCAAAGTCAAACTAAATTGGGTGCAAATACTCCATGCAAATAAAAAGACTATGTCTATGGAACTCACTTCCTAATGAATTAAAAAATTGTCCAACCAATGCCTTATTCAAAATAAAACCAAAGAGTACCTAATTTCATCCTCATAGTTTCCTGCCATGTGCAACTCACACTGTGTCTTGTGCTACCCACTTCCCCAATATTATTAGAACTTAAAACATGCATCTTCACCAGTGTAATCTCCATCAATTTATATTGTAGTTATTATGTTAAACTCAAATTTTGCTACAATGTACTTCTTCACCTTGTCTTATCTGTTAAATTAAAGTCCTGCCCAAAATGCCATGCATGTTAGTGGCTTTCCAAGAATTTATTCACCAATGTTCCTGTGGAAATGTTGGTAAGACACTCGCCCCAAACGTTTGTGTAAGCGATTTGCAAAATGTGGGAGAGGATTTGATTGATCCTCCTGGTCAAGGAAGATCAACTAGCCGCCAGTCCATAACTGTATGCCTCTGTTCACCCATCAGTGAATGGGTACCTGGCTGTTAAACGATTTAGCGGGTTGTATTCCAGGGGAATTAATATTAAGGACCTTAATGAAACATATGCATACTAGTGGTTTTACTAAAATCAAACTAACCCTTAACTTCGCAACACGTCATAAAAAGTGTTGAGTAACTAACCAGCGAGCATCAGAAAATATTGCCGGAACAACCTTGAACACCTTCAAGAGGAAACTAGATTGTTTTCTTCTAGGAGTGCCGGACCAACTGGGCTGTGGTGGGTATGCGGGCCTGGTGGGCCGCTCCAAGCAACAGCCTGGTAGACCAAACTCTCACAAGTCAAGCCTGGCCTTGAGCCGGGCTTGAGGAGTAGAAGAACTCCCAGAACCCCATCAACCAGGTATCAACCAGGTAACCCTGTCAATTCCTCTTGAGAATTTTGTAGGTAGTGATCATGTCTCTCCTTACTCTTGTCTTCTAGTGTCGTGAGGTGCATTTCTCGCAGCTTTTCTTCGTAATTCATGCCTATTAGTTCTGGGACTAGCCTAGTGGCATATCTCTGAACTTTTTCAAGCTTTGCCTTGTGCTTGACAAGGTACTGGCTCCATGCTGGGGCTGCGTACTCCAGGATTGGTCTTAAATATGGTGGTATACAAGGTTCTGAATGATTCCTTACACAGGGTTCCTTAAGGCAGTTGTTATGTTAGCCAGCCTCGCATACGCTGCCCGATGTTCTTCTTTTGATGTGGGCTTCAGGAGACAGGGTTGGTGTGATATCAACTCCTAGATCCTTCTCTCTGTCCGTTTCATGAAGGACTTCATCTCCCATTCTGTATCCTGTGTCTGGCCTCCTGTTTCCTTGGCCTTGTTTCATTACCTTACACTTACTCGGGTTGAACTTTAGTAGCAATTTGTTGGACCATTCATGCAGTCTATATAGGTTATCTTGTAGTCTCATACTGTCTTCCTCCATCTTATCCTCCTCATAAGTTTTGCATCATCAGCAAACAATGAGATGAATAATTCTTTACCATCTGGGAGATCATTTACATATATAAGAAACAGTATAGGTCCAAGGACTGAGCCCTGCGGGATCCCACTGGTGACATCTCACCAATCTGAGACCTTACCTCGCACAGTGACTCGCTGTCTTCTGTTATTTAGGTACTCCCTTATCCAATGGAGTACCTTCCCTTTCACTCCTGCCTGCATCTCCAGCTTTCTCACTAGTCCTGGTGTGGCACTGTGTCAAAAGGCTTTCTGGCAATCCAAAAATATGCAGTCTGCCCATCCTTCTCTTTCTTGTCTGATTCTTGTTGCCTGATCATAGAATTCAATTAATCCTGTGAGGCATGACTTGCCATCCCTGAAACATGTTGGTGTTGTGACACAAAGTTCTTCGCTCCAGATGTTCGACTAGCTTTTTTTGCACAATTTTCTCCATTAGCTTGCATGGTATGCAAGTTAGGGACACTGGCCTGAAGTTCAGTGCCTCCTGTCTATCCCCCTTCTTGTATATCGGGACTACGTTTGCCGCCATTCCAAATTTCTGGCAGTTTTTCTGTTCATGTCATATGACGTGTTAGAGTACTACGCAAGATTTAAACGGCCCGCGGATACACGAGGTTCACCTCACCTTCATCAGAGCTCTTGTAAACAGATGCCATATAAAAAAAAATCATGGGCAACATTCCCGGGTGTTCGGCCTCAGTACTGAGTGAGCCACCAAGGCTGGTGCACGCAGCATAAGCTTACAGCACTGCTTTTCAGCTTGTGACCAACAGCATCGCCTAAAAAGTAAAAATATATATTTACATGCTATTATTTAGCGGCGATAGTATTACAGAAGACCCCTGACTGTGATAAAAGTGTCCAGAATTCTGATAATAGCAGGATTGTTGTGATAATTAGCGCTGTAATGGGAGGAGTTGTCTTGATGGGGAGGGTGGTAGCGTTATCTGCTGGCTCTGTGTGACCACCTTTTACTGTCTGGACTTAGTACCAGCTTAGTGGTTTGCTATGGTAAACAAAACATGCAGATACTTATATATAATGTCTGTATATAGTGAATAAAAGCAAAAACAGTATGGTAGGAGGAGGAATTTGATGAGGGAGGGTGTGGTGGCGAGTGGCTGGCTGGCAGATGTGGGCCACTCATCGTTGCTTTTTGACTCGCATTATCAATTTACTGGTTTGTTAGTGGGAGGTGGGAGTTCGTTAGTGGGAGGGAGGGAGGGAGTGGTAGCCAGTGGTGGGCTAGCTGGTGTGTGGTTGTCACTCTTTGCTACTGTTTGACTCAGCATACCAACTTAGTGGTTCCTTATGGTGAACACAAATGTAGATACTTATATATAATGTGTGTATATAGGGTAATCACACCACAAACAGTATACTTAAAGGAGGAATGTTAGTGGCGTCTGGGCTTGAACCAGTGAGGGTGGGAGGGAGGGAGCATGAGTTGTGTGTGGCCACCTGTTACTGTCTGCCGTCACCATACAAGATTAGTGGTTCGCCATGATGAACACAAATGTAGATACTTATATATAATGTGTATATATAGTGTAATAACAGCAAAAGGAGTGTGGGGAGAAGCCATTTTGGTGAGGAAGGTGGTGTCATCTTCCTGACTTGTCATGCTGTGTATAGGTGGTCACTATGCTCTTTGTGCACTATACCAGCTTAAATGAACAGTTATGGTGAACACAACATGTAGATACGTCTGTATATAGCGAATAAAAGCAAAAACAGTATGGTGGGAGGAGGAATTTGGCGAGGGAGGAAGTGATGGCGAGAGGCTGGCTGGCAGATCTGGCCACTCCTTGTTGCTTGTTTACTTGCATTATCAACTTAGTGGTTCGTTATGGTGAACAAAACATGCAGGTACACTACACACTATTGAATAATATTACAAAAAAAACAAAGAAAAAATCAATTGAAGAATTAATTAGGTAATTATATCTTTGTGTACCCCCCCCCCCCCCCCCCCCCCCGCCCCCACCCCCTCCTGACAGCGTCGGTGAAGCAGAACTCTCCCCGACGTTTTCTGCATCAGCTCCTATCTTTTGCCAGACTTCCCCGCCCTATTGCGGCCAAAATATGGCACTTATGATTTGTTATTATTTTCCCGTGATCAGGGAACACAAATTAACAGGTTTATAAGAAAAATAAATTTGTTTAAATATTTTTATGCGCCTGTTGGTGACAAGGATTAAAGAATCCATTTAACCTTAAATGTGGAAATTGTTTATCACATTGTATACTCAGATATCCCTACCCCTTCACACAGCAGCTTGTGGACTTGTGGACTTGTGGACTGAGGGTGGCTGTTGATCACGGCAACCTGTAGATCACGGTGGCCTGTAGATCAGGGTGGCTTGTAGGCCACGGCGGCCTGCAGACAACGGTAGAACTTCAGCCACTGTTGGCGAGACAAGACATGTTGAGAGTTCAGAAGTGTTCAAGTCTGCTAATATCTGTCCTCGCCATAAACTTGCATACTAGTACTGATACAGGTAAGCAAGCCCTTAAATACCTTTTCTGGGGGGGAGCCCCTTTGGCTCTCTGGAGCTATACAGGCTGATATGTATATTATTGGACTTTGGCATCAGTCAGTGTGAATTTAGTTCTAGGCCTACCAGGGACCACGAGCTAGAACCTGGTCCCCTCAGAGAGGCATGAGGAACAATGGCCTGTAGAAGTGTACATGTGATTTGGAGCATTCTGTGTCTGCCATCGACGGGGGCCAAGCACCCAGAAAGGTAAGCACCTCAAAACAAACCCCCCATTCTGGTTAAAACTACTACTGAAAACTAACAAGTGGACAGAGCTCTGCAAATGAAAGTTAGTAAATGAGTATGGTGTCACGCGTGCCACGCCGCTTGTCTGCACAGCTTCCCCCTCCCTGGAAGGGGGAAAAAGGGAGCTGTGCAGACCAGCTCAAACTCTAAAACCCCGGAAACCCCAGGAAAAATCCGCAGAAATCCTGCGGTGGCGCATGGGTTCCAATGAATGCGACCCTTGGGTCCCTTCTCACCTTGTGCAAGTTTGAGGGTTGCTTTGTCCCCTTGTCTCAGGGCGACGCTCATTTTTTTGCCTCCATCATGCTGCTTGTTGGGTCGGTGACACCTTTAACCCTGAGACCTGCGAGCATTGTTGCTTGTTTGTGACTCGATTCACTCAATCAACTGATGACAATATCCGGGTGCAGGCGGCTCAAGCACTGCATGCTAGGTTTAGGTTGCTGCAACGTGCTAGGTTGAATGCTACCCTGATGCTCCGAGGCTGCCCCACTTTGCTTATAGGGACCCGGATTAGGGGGTGTTAGTCGAGTCGGCCTTGGTTCAGTCTGCACCCTCTCATTCTTCCCCTGCTGTGGTTCATTCTGGTCCCCCATCCCCCTTGCTTCCGGCTCCGAAGTGTCTGAGGGTCTTGGGGTCGGGGCAGGGTTTAGAGGATCCTGAGCAGATAGTCACAGTAACCTGGCTGAAAAATGTTGACCAAGCCATTCACTAGAAAGTGAAGAGACGACGACGTTTCGGTCTGTCCTGAACCATTATCAAGTCAGTTGTACTAATGGTCCAATCGACTTGATAATGGTCCAGGACAGACCGGAACGTAGTCGTCTCTTCACTTTCTAGTGTGTGGTTTGGTTAACAGGATTCTGAGACTTGGGCAGTTTCAGGGGTTGCCCCTTCTGGGGGGGGGGGGGCGACAGAGGCATTCGAGTCGGTTCCTCCAGTGGTGGCATTGGGGTCTGACTATTGGGCCCTTTTCTTTCCTGCTTTTTCAGCTGCTCCGTTTTTTTTGTGAGGCTGGGATTTTGGAGGACAACTCGTCCCCAGGGCCTGATGTGGAGATTCCCGGGGTTGGGGAGGCTGGCTTGGGGGGCCTTGGGCCCCTTTTGACCCTGCCTGGGTTTTTAAACCCTCCGAGCAGGGTTTGCTGTTACAAGGAGTAGGGTTTTCCTTTCCCCTCTCTGTGTACAAGTTGGATTTGGGTTCAGCCCCTCCCCAGGTCTGGTTCCGTATCCCTTCGGGTCCTTTGGTTCCGTCCTTCCAGAGGTTTTTCGGCTTCCCGCATCTCGCCTACTGAGGTGTGGGCGGCCAATGCGGCTTACCTCCTGTGCGACCCAGATTTTGCCTCTATAATGGATCCGTTATCCTTCAGGTTTGGGTCTTTGTGTCTCCATTCTGGGTTCGCTATAAGGTTCTGGATGTAACACTGTAAAAGTGTTTGGGTTAGTTTATTTAAAATATATATAGAGTACACGAGTCACAGACAAGGATCTGAGAGGCGCCAGTTGTCTGCCTGAGATCTCACACCTCAAAGCGTTAATGACCTCAAGTGACCTGAGGTCAGATCATGAGAATTTCACCTTGCTTCCGCTAAGCGTATAATTGGAGCCGGGTAGCCTTCAAACATGCCGACGTTTAAGGAGTGGCTTGGTAGTGCCGGAGGCTATCTACTTGTGGGCGGAGTTAGCTACTAGGTTCCCCAATATAAACTCGGAGAGCTATCGAGCAAAAAGCAATAGGAGACCGGCCAGCGGAGCAGAGCAGAGGCCAGCCGTCGAGATAGGCCGTCACCAGACGGGGGGTGACGCTGCCTGAAAATTGCAGACCCCCCCCCCCCCCTCTCTATCCAACTTAGACTCAGTCCTCGGTGAGTGAACATTTAGGTGACTTGGTCGTGTTTACATATGTTGTGTGATGATCAGGGGCAGTCAGTTGTAGTGTTCTCAGATTCTTGGAGGATGACTCACTTTGAATATTAATCGTTAACATTTTAATTGGATTGCTTAAGTTATGATACTTATCATGAAAAATATAATTGTTGAATTTATTATTTAAATGGTCTTTCACTGTGTTCCCTAGAAAGTTGAGTTGAGGTGAGAAAGCCTCGGTGGTTACTAGATTCAAGATATTAATGAGTACATGTTTGGAGTTGATACATGGTACAGAGGGAACATACTAATAACGAACTCATGATAACATCTTTTGAGAATTTTGTGATACAGGCAAGTTCCATTCCTTGTCTTGTATGTAATGATCATGAATGGATGGTGGCAGCATTTCGTCTTCTACTATCTACTCTTCTACTTCTACTATCTACTCTTCTACTTCTACTATCTACTCTTCTACTTCTACCTATCTACACCTCTCCCTCCACCCATCTCTAAACTCTCACTTTCAACTAATGACCCTCCTCGCTCCTCCCACCTCTCTCCCTCTCACCCCAAACCCTCACTAATTACTTCACTATTCATTTCTTTCCTTTCGTTTCCTCTTATACGTTTGTGGCAATGATTCCGTATTCTAGAGTTCTCTCTAGAGTTCCGGGTAGCTGATCAAGTGACGGCGCCTTGTAGTCTTAGCACCTAGGTAGTCAAATACCTAGGTTACAGGGTGTTGAACGAGAGAGGTTGCCTTAGGAACTCTGGAGGGTGCTCTAGAATAGTTAGCTAACTGGGGACGGGATAACGGACTAGAGAGAGCCGTTTCCCCCGGCCTCGTTAGTTAACTGGGGGGTAGAATAATGGACAAGATAGAGCTATTTCCCCCACCCCCCGTTACAATGATGGCAGCGGTGTTGAACAATGTTGTAGGTAGTTGGTGTTCTTTTAACATTGTTCAGTCCCACGTGTCTTTTTGCCGCTCAGGCGCTATCAGGGAGATCTTGACAGGTGTTTATTATTCGCGAGTTAGCGAACTTTTTTTCAGGTTAGGAGATAGTGATTCTCTGGTGTTGTGGTTTAGTGATTTTGTGAGTTTTGTGGTGTTCAGGGAATGTTCACCAGAACTTGCGTGTGTAGTGATTTATGTTAGTAATAAGATTTGGCGATTTGGGAACTTAGCGGTGTTGGTAGTGCAGGTCAGCTGAGTGTGACAGGTGACCTCGCATGTCCCACGGGGACACCCAGCCACCGCTGGTCTCCAGGTCAGTGGGGAGTGGCAGGTGTAGTTCTTAAGTAGTTTTTAAGTGGTGGTTCTGCTCAGATTATTGCGATCGACTGTTTTACTCCATTTGAACGCAATAACCCGAGGTGTACTGGTATTGTACAGCATGCTAGGGGGAGGCTTAGTATGTCAGTAGACTTCACGTTGGGGACGCTCGACGTTAGTCTGGTCACAGGGGTGACAACAGTTTTGAGTTGTTAACCGGCGGAGATGCTAGGGAAACACTCTGGGTCACGTAGGTGGCTGTAGGTTAAGGGTGGGAGTAACGGTTAATTATGTACTTAAGATTAGGAAAGGTACAGTTAAGTGAGGCTAGTGTTTGTCTATTAGTATTGATTTTTTTGTGTGTGACGAGTTAAAAGTAGTGATGCCCTTATTCTCTCTTCTCTAACTTTACTCTGTTACTGTTTTATGTTCCACCAAGTCAATATCATTCAGAGTTAATTGGATTATTAAAAAAAAAATTGAAGTGTAGTTGTTGCCAGGAGGAGAGCGTTATGATATAACTGTGTAACCCTATACAAACTACAGGGTCACACAACAGCATGGAACACGGGTATTGTCGCCTTTATGTTCAATTCACAGGTGGGAGCCAGAGGAGAGGCGCGACGCATATACAGAAGAGGGAGACGGCTGCTGTGTACCACACTCAGGGGCGTTTATCACCACCACCACGACCAGCCCACTACCTGGAGGTCATGGCTCCACCACCATCACCACCCCAGGGGACCCCAAGATGCAGCCCTCTCGGTCGGTCAACATTGGTCTACCCAGTGGACCCCAGGACGGACGGACCCCCAGTGGACCCCAGGTCGTTCTGCAGACGACCCCAGACGACCCAGTAATGATGGAAGAGGAGCAACAACGACTCCAGTCTGTCCCACCAACATCGGTCTACCCAGGATGGACCCCAGGACGGACAGACCCCAATGGACCCCTGGTCGCTTGTCTAAGACCCATGGGAGGAGGAAGAGAGAAGAAAGAAGAGAGAAGAAAGGAGAGAGAAGAAGGAAGAGAGAAGAAAGAAGAAAGAAGAAAGAAGAAAGAAGAAGAAGAAGATAAGACAAGCTGAGTGAGACATGATACCTAGTGTCCCTTGCTGGTGTCAGCATCATTGCATGGAGCGTAATTGCAAGACAGGATCGTTTGCCTTGACTGGCCGCCCCTCCTACAAGCATGTTGCTCTGTTGAGTGATTCTTCCTGTGTCATGCGGACTTGATGTGGCTGTCAGAAGTAGCTCTCTGAAGGAGGCGTGCTGGAGCAACAGGGAGGAAGAAGAGTAGGATGGGATTTCTACTGTTGGCAACTATATGAAGGTCTCGAAACTTGTAGTCCCTATAGCTGTGAAGAACCCCAATATACGTCTCTCATGGTGACTGACGTAGGGCCAATTACAGATCAGCTGGGACAACCGAATTCCACGGTCCTGTGCTCAGTTCAAGTAGTAACGGCTTTCGGGTTGACCAAGTGTTGTTGTGCGTTAACGACGGAGAAGCGACGGAGGCAGTTGTGTTGAAGAAATGTGGTACAGGACTATCTACAAGACCAAGCAGTGACGTCGCCCAGCCAGAGACAATGGACGTCTGTCTACATATTTCATTTTTAGAATAGGATGATGTATATTTGTTTAGCTAGGATGTATTCTTTTCGTTAATAAAGTTGTCGCACACAGCTAGCTTGCTTTAGCAGTGTTGCAAAAACTTTATTTTCGGGGAGAAGGGGAGATGTAACACTGTAAAAGTGTTTGGGTTAGTTTATTTAAAATATATATAGAGTACACGAGTCACAGACAAGGATCTGAGAGGCGCCAGTTGTCTGCCTGAGATCTCACACCTCAAAGCGTTAATGACCTCAAGTGACCTGAGGTCAGATCATGAGAATTTCACCTTGCTTCCGCTAAGCGTATAATTGGAGCCGGGTAGCCTTCAAACATGCCGACGTTTAAGGAGTGGCTTGGTAGTGCCGGAGGCTATCTACTTGTGGGCGGAGTTAGCTACTAGGTTCCCCAATATAAACTCGGAGAGCTATCGAGCAAAAAGCAATAGGAGACCGGCCAGCGGAGCAGAGCAGAGGCCAGCCGTCGAGATAGGCCGTCACCAGACGGGGGGTGACGCTGCCTGAAAATTGCAGACCCCCCCCCCCCCTCTCTATCCAACTTAGACTCAGTCCTCGGTGAGTGAACATTTAGGTGACTTGGTCGTGTTTACATATGTTGTGTGATGATCAGGGGCAGTCAGTTGTAGTGTTCTCAGATTCTTGGAGGATGACTCACTTTGAATATTAATCGTTAACATTTTAATTGGATTGCTTAAGTTATGATACTTATCATGAAAAATATAATTGTTGAATTTATTATTTAAATGGTCTTTCACTGTGTTCCCTAGAAAGTTGAGTTGAGGTGAGAAAGCCTCGGTGGTTACTAGATTCAAGATATTAATGAGTACATGTTTGGAGTTGATACATGGTACAGAGGGAACATACTAATAACGAACTCATGATAACATCTTTTGAGAATTTTGTGATACAGGCAAGTTCCATTCCTTGTCTTGTATGTAATGATCATGAATGGATGGTGGCAGCATTTCGTCTTCTACTATCTACTCTTCTACTTCTACTATCTACTCTTCTACTTCTACTATCTACTCTTCTACTTCTACCTATCTACACCTCTCCCTCCACCCATCTCTAAACTCTCACTTTCAACTAATGACCCTCCTCGCTCCTCCCACCTCTCTCCCTCTCACCCCAAACCCTCACTAATTACTTCACTATTCATTTCTTTCCTTTCGTTTCCTCTTATACGTTTGTGGCAATGATTCCGTATTCTAGAGTTCTCTCTAGAGTTCCGGGTAGCTGATCAAGTGACGGCGCCTTGTAGTCTTAGCACCTAGGTAGTCAAATACCTAGGTTACAGGGTGTTGAACGAGAGAGGTTGCCTTAGGAACTCTGGAGGGTGCTCTAGAATAGTTAGCTAACTGGGGACGGGATAACGGACTAGAGAGAGCCGTTTCCCCCGGCCTCGTTAGTTAACTGGGGGGTGGAATAATGGACAAGATAGTGCTATTTCCCCCACCCCCCGTTACATGGAGTCGTCCTGGCTTGTGGACTGCCCGGTGTTGTCATTGAATGCTTGGAGTACTTTCTGTCATACCTGCATGCTTGAGTGGAGCGAGGCCTTGACGGTGGTCCAGGTTTACCTGGGGGTGAATTCAAGCACCTTAATGCGTGTTTGTGTTCCCCTGCCTTTCAGTGGGATGTGGGCGTGATTCAGCTTCTCGTGCAGGTTCCCTCCCTGTTGACTGCGCTGGTGACTGAGGATTTGCACGCTCATGGCTTGCTGGCTTCGGTTTTGCATTTCTTTTCTCTCCTGGAGCTCTCTTGTGACTGGCTTGTGGAGAATGCAGAGGCGCTTGAGGCCGCTCCTGGGTCTGGTGCCTTAATCTCTGCGGCTCGTGTGTCATCTGCACTGCTAATACTGTGTTGATCCTGCGGGATGCGCTATCGCTTTTTTCACTGTGCATCTCGCGTGTCAGCAGGTTGTGCTCGCTTCCTCGTTGGAATCTGCTTGGGTCCCTGGCTTTTAGAGTTTCTTCACCTTTTTTGTCCTTTTTCTATTTGCAGTCTGCGATTGGGTAGTTTCTGCAGCTGGCCTCGGCTAGTTGTCATCAGATGCCAGACTTGTTGGTCCTTTGGGGGGTCCTAGGGGGTTTCTCCCAGAAGCGTCATACTAGGGCTCGGGGTTCCGCTCGTCGTGGTAGGCAACTGATGCCAGTTTTGGAGCCAATGCCGCCTTCGGAACTGTCTGTGTCTGGTCAGCGTAGTGTTCGCTCTGTGCGTGGGTCAGGTTCTCATAACGGGCATCGGCCCTTTCGCGGTTCGTCCCATTGACTGGGCGATAGAGGGGAAACTTGCTCTGTTCGCTCATGCCTGGTCTCACGATTTGTGGGCTTTTCGGGTCGTTTCCGACGGCCTGTGGTGGCTTTGGGTGGCCCTTCTCCTTCAGGGGGTTCTGGGCTGGCGGGGCAGTTCTCTTCTCCTGCGCTCTGTCAGGTCATCTCGGAGTGAGTGCGCTTGGGCATGGTCAAAACGACGACGTCTTTCGGGTGGGTTTCCTGTCTGTTCCCAATCCCAAACGGGACTATGTGGACCTGCGGTTTATTCTGGACTTGTCCCGTCTAACCCCCTAGGTTTCTTGCGCCTCTTTTCACATTACTACTCTGTCCCAGGTTTGGCTTCTGTTGGAGCCGGCCGCTTGGATGGTGTCCCTAGACTTCAAGGACGCATATTGGCACTTCCCGATTCATCCAGGGTTCAGGGACTGGCTCGGTTTTGTAGTGGAAAAGCTCGGTTACCGTTTTCGTTGTCCCCCGCTCGGGTTGAACTTGGCTCCTCGCGTGTTTATGCCTTACCCGGGTTGTGGTGGCCCGTCTGCATCTTTTAGGTATTCGGGTGTTGGCCTACCTTGACGACTTGCTGGTATGGGCTCCTAGTCGGTCCACGTGTCTGCTTGCCAGGGATTTGGTTCTTTCCTAGCTTGCCGGGTTCGGGTTAATGGTGAACTGGAGGAAGTCCCATCTGGTCCCCTCCCAGGTTCGGACCTGGCTGGGTCTTGTGTGGGACTCTCGGACTTCTTCCTTGTCTCTCCCTCCAAAGTCTCTCCTTCGGCTGCAGCCCCACATGTGCTTGTTTCTGGGGGCTCCCGGGTCACCCGGCAGTTGCTCGAAGGTTTGTGCGGGAGCCTGAACTTTGCGATGGTCTACCCACTGGGTCAAGTTTGGCTTCGTCGGCTGTTCTGGTTCCTTCGGGGATGCTCTGAGTCAGCCAGAAAAATGATAGGATGGATTACGAGAGCCTTCAAATCCAGAGATTCCATCACAATGGTTATACTCTTCAAATCACTTGTGTTGTCCTGTCTTGAGTACTGCTCAGTACTCACTCTCCCCTTCAGAGCAGGAGAGATTGCTGAAATAGAGGGAATACAGAGAACATATATGGCACGCATATACGAGATAAAGCACCTAAATTATTGGGATCGTCTCAAAGCCCTCCAAATGTACTCATTAGAAAGGAGACGAGAAAGATACCAGATAATATACACATGGAAAATACTGGAGAGCCAGGTCCCAAATCTACACAGTAAAATAACAATGTACTTTAGTGAATGATATGGAAGAAAAGGCAGAATAGAACCAGTGAAGTGCAGAGGTGCCATAGGCACAATCAGAGAACACTGTATAAACATTAGAGGTCCCAGATTGTTCAACACCCTCCCTGCGAGAATATGAAATATTGCCAGAGCAACAGTGGACATCAAGAGGAAACTAGATTGTTTCCTCCAAGGAGTGCCGGACCAACTGGACTGTGGTGGGTATGTGAGCCTGCGGGCCGCTTCAAGCAACAGCCTAGTGGACCAAACTCTCACAAGTCAAGCCTGGCCTCGGGCCGGGCTTGGGGAGAAGAAGAACTCCCAGAACCCCATCAACCAGGTAACCAGGACGTCCCTTCCACCTCTCTCGCGATCGCTGGTTTTGGCCCCCAAGGGCCTTGCGTCGCCGGCTTCCTCTTCGGGTTTTTCGGGGTTCAGTGTCATGGAACCTACCCAAACCCTCGCTTAATATGTTCATGGATGCATTGTCTCTTGGCTGGGGCTCTGACCAGTGCTCACCAGGCTGGCCAGGGGTGGTGCGATCAATCCTTCCGTCGGGTCCACAGCACGGTGCGGGAGTTTGCGGCAGTGTGGATGTCTCTTCACAAGGTTCAGGTCACCTGCAGATCAACGATCCGGCTCCATTTAGACTGTTCCCCGGTGGTTCATTGCCTGAACCGAGAGGGTGTGATGCGGTCCTTGGCTCTTTGGGGCTGGTCGTTTTGGGTGTCTCGTCTGCTGAGTTCTCAAGGTTTGACTCTCCTGGTCGTTCACGTCCGGGAAGTGTCCAATGTCTTGGCGGGCAGCATGTCCCAGTTCATGTAGCTTGAAGTAATTTGCAGTAGTTCAACCCTAAGCATAGATACCGTATGTAAGATAGGGTCGATAGGTTTATTTATTTATTTATTTATTTATTTATATACAAGAAGGTACATTGGGTTAGAGAGAATACATAGCATAGTATTTACAATCTTGTAAAGCCAATAGTATGCGCAGCATTTCGGGCAGGTCCATAATCTAACAGATAACTTTAAGTAGGTAAATTCTAGCAGAATTAATAAAATGATAACAGATACATTGCAAGAATAAAATTTGATTAGTGATAAAGCCATTGTACCTTCTTGTATATATAAATTAATAGATAAAAATATGTTAGAATAAGGACCTGCCCGAAACAAAAGCTATGCGTGTCAATGGACACATTCTTTGTACATTCTTGTAAATAATAGTAATTATAATAATAATAATAATAATAACTAATAATAATAATAATTATTATTATAATAATAATAATATTATTATTATTATTATAATTATTAATAATAAATAATAATAATAATTATTATTATTATTATTATTATTATTACAGTGGTACCTCGGAATGCGAGTGTCCCTGTATGCGAGTTTTTCGGAAGACGAGCAGGATTTACTCCAAAAATATGTCTCGGAAGGCGAGGGTTACCTCGGGATACGAGTTTGTTGATACGTGTACAGGCCGACTGGCGCGTGGTGGCATGGCGATCGCGCCTCAGTTTACCAGTGTCTCGTGTCCAGTGACTATTCCACCTGAATTCTTCACAAGGATTTACAGTTTTTTATCTGTTTTTTGGCCATTTGAGCATAAAAGTTGTCATTATATATCTTGCCATGGGTCTCAAGAAAGCCATTGGTAAGGTTCAACCTAAGAAAATAGCTGTGAGTAGAGGCAGTAGAGGATGTTCCTTCTTGATTAAGAAAATGTGTGAAGTATGGGAAGAACTGCAAAGTTTTGTTGAAAAAACTCACCCAGATAAAGCTGTAGCAGGCCGTTGCATTGACCTTTTAAATGATAATGTGATGTCTTACTACAGACAAGTGTTAAAATGTAGGGAAAAACAAGTGTCATTAGATAAATTCTTAGTAAAACAAGCAAGTCCTAGTGGTATGCAGGCAAAATGTGCCAGTGTGTGCACACCAGTGAAGTCCTCACTGCCTGATGTGATAATGGAAGGGGACTCCCCTTCCAAACAGTAACTCCTCTCTTCCTCCCACCTCCTCACCATCTTCCATATGCCTACAGCATTCAACAGCAAGGTAGGTAATAACTTGAACATAGTTTTATAGGTTTATTTAGATGAATTAGGTATAAAAATTTAGTTTGATGTGGGGTTTTTGGGGTAGTCAGGAACGGATTAATTCATTTCCCTTTATTTCTTATGGGGAAATTAGCTTCGGAATGCGAGTTTTCGGAATACGAGGCGTCTCCAGGAACCAATTAAACTCTTAAACTGAGGTATGCCTTTATTATTATTATTACTATTACTATTATTACTATTGTTGTTGTTGTTGTTGTTGTTGTTGTTGTCGTTGTTTATTATTATTATTTCGCTACATTTAGACTGTCATGTCATGCGCTACTTTCAGCAATTCGTATCTGGCAACTCTGGTTGGAATAGTTTGACAACAAAGAGGCCGGTGTCCGTTGAGTTGGTTAATTCTCAGAGATGTTTAGCCCAATTATCTTCAATATATGACGATTTATGTTGTTAAGATATACACTTGAAGTAAGTATGATTGCCTGTGTAGTAATTTTTCATAGATAAAAGCTGTAATTGCGCCAGAAAACTAAAAAATGTGGCGGTGTCCATCAGGCGCGTCGACCCAGACTGTCGGTGGGCACTAACCCTTACACTCCTTTATTGTTTACACGTTGCTGTATAGTTCCAGTCCCACTATGGTGGTGAGGGAGACATTTCTGAGGGGTATCAGCTCCACTGTTGGTGATGGAGATGCTTTCTTATGCAAACAAGTATAGACCCTGAACTAAACCTCTTATCCAGTATCTATGACAATCATCACTTTAATGACCAAAATTGCAGATATTTTACAGCACATGATGTAAACAATGTATTAACACATAATCACAATATCTCTGTAATTAACTTGAATGTAAGATCTCTAAGCAAACACTTTGATGATGTTAGTGCCTTGATTCAAACTGTTGACAATAAATTATCTTTTATTATACTTACTGAAACGTGGTTAAAAGAGGATACTACTCAACTCTTTAACATGCCAAACTACTCAGCAATTCACAACTGTCGACCAATTCAGAGAGGTGGTGGTGGTACTGCTCTTTACTACCACCAAGAACTGACATGCTTAAAAGTAATTAGAACTAGAGACTACTGTGGGGAGTATATCTTTGCCAGTTTCAGAGTCAAGGAGTATATCTTTGCCAGTTTGCTGAGTTGTCCTGACTGTGGGAACAGTCTATAGAATTCCTAACACTGATGTGTCCGAATTCAACTCTAACCTTAGAAATCTAATACTAGATAACAGACTGAACAAAAACCATCTAATTATCGCAGGAGACTTTAATATTGACCTCTGCGAGCCTGAAAACCCTCCTGCTGCTAGTTTCCTCAACTGTATGAATTCCTGCTTCCTCATACCCTTAATCACTAGACCTACTAGAATCACTGATACTACTGCCTCTGTTCTTGAACACATCTGGACTAACATAACCTCTCCACTTACTTCAGGGATAATCAATGATAGGACCACAGACCATTACCCCGCATTTCTCCTAACCAACATAAATAAACCACCTCTAGATACAAGGAAGGTAAGCTTTAGGCTGCACAATGAAACTTCTATAAGCAACTTTATTGCTGCTGCTGCTAATATCAACTGGGAGGCTGAATTAGGTGACATAGCGAACATCAACCTAGCAGTGCAAACATTTCTTCAGAAAACTCTGACCCTTTATAACTCTCACTGTTCAAAGCTAACGAAACAAGTTACAAATAAAAGGTTAAACACTCCATATCTTACAAATGGTATACATAAATCTATTAATAAAAACATGACCTTGAAAAGAAGTATAGGTTAGGAGTCGTCTCCAAAGAATTTTCAAAGATTTACTCATCGATGGTGTCTAAAATAATTAGAAAAGCCAAAATAAAATACTATGAAAATAAATTTACCCAAATTAAGGGCAACATTAAGAAAACATGGAGCATTATCTCCCAAATACAGTATTAGGTTCAAAAAAGATTTTGAATAAAAAAACAATTCTCCTATCCAATGATGATGGTGTGCTTTCGGCCTCAGACACTGTGATTGAATTCAATACGTTCTTTTCATCCATTGGTACATCCCTTGCTCATGATATTCTATCCTCACTCACTAATATTAAAGACTACCTCACAGGTAACTATCCAGAGTCTCTGTACCTAGCTCCTGCTACTTCCTCTGATGTTAATGAGGTAATCCTTTCCATTAAAACTAAGTCAAGTGCCCTTGATGAGATACCATCTCTAATTTACAAAAAGCCTCAAGATTTTAGCTCCTGCCATTGCATTGCTCTTCAACAAATCACTTGAACTCTAAACCTTTCTGGATTTTCTAAAAAAATGCAAGAGTAACCCAAGTCCACAAATGTGGTGATCTCACTGATGTCAACAATTACAGACCTATCTCAATTCTGCCAGCCTTGTCAAAAATACTTGAAAAGCTAATCTGCAAGCAGCTTTACTCATATCTAGCCAAACTCAATATACTTAGCTCTTGCCAATATGGTTTCAGACCCAATAAAAGCACTAAGATGCACTTATTAGTACAGTATGATTAACTTGATACATACAACTCTTGATAAAAATGAGTTCCCTGTTGGGTTATTTGTGGACCTACGTAAAGCTATTGACACTGTCAACCACCAAAACCTTCTTCTTAAATTACATCATTATGGAGTCAGAGGTTACTCCCTGCAATACCTTCAGTCTTGCCTTACTGACAGGTATGTTTCTATGAATAATTCCATTTCTCCTACACTACCCATAAATATTGGTGTTCCACAGGGCAGCATACTTGGCCCCTCTCCTCTTTCTCATCTACATTAATGACCTTCCAAATGCCTCTCAACACTTCAAAGCAATCTTATTTGCTGATGACACAACTTTCATTTTCTCCAGTCCTGACCCGCTTGCTCTGAATGTGTCACTGTGAATACTGAACTAAATATAGTCCATCTTTGGCTAACTGCTAACAAACTCACCCTTAACTTTGACCAAACTTCCTATATTTTGTTTGGTAATAAATCCTCAAATGAAATTAATCTAAGAATAACCAATATACAGTATACCTCGCCCTGCCCTGGTGATGCTCTATTACTCCCTCATCTATCCTTATCTCAACTATGGTATTTGTGCTTGGGGTTCTACTACCCAAAATCATTTACGTCCTCTAATTACCCAACACAAAGCTTCTAATAGAACAATATCTAACTCTGGCCCCAGACAGCACTCGGTACTCTTACTCAAATCTCTGAATATGTTAGATATAAAGTCACTGCACATCCTTTCATGTGTACTCTATATATTTAAAACTCTGAATTGTAATGTCAATGCTGAGCTTAAAAGATACTTAGAAGGTTGTAACAGAACCCATGGGCACCACACCGGAAACAAATTACCTATTTGATATTCCAAGAGTACGACTTAATCAAACTAGAAATGCTCTACAAATCAAGGGACCCAGAATGTGGAATGACCTTCCCAATCATGTCAAAGGCTGTACCTCTCTCAACCAGTTTAAGATGAAAACTAAGTACTGTACTACCTAATTAACTCCCATGTAACATACCTTACCTCTAAAGGTCAACCCATATCTTACTATTTTTTAAACTGCTGTTTGTTGACCAACTTGTATATTGGCTATTTTCTACCATGTTCCACCCTTTTTTATCTTTTATTTTTTCTTTCAACACAATTTATACTTTAAGCTCAATTACTATTAAGTTTTAGTCTGTGTATGCTCAATTACTATTAAGTTTTAGTCTGTGTATTTTTCCCCACCTCACCTTACCCGAAACGCTATGCATACAAGTGGTTTTAAGTATTGTATGTACTAGCTCTATCTATAAATCAATCAGAATGTTTGTAACTCTGCATCTATGTATGTACTTTTCCTAAATAAAATATTATTATTATTTTATCATGGGGGAGACATTTCTGAGGGGGGGGGGGTACTAGTCCCACTGTTGGTGGTGGGGGAGATATTTCTGAAGAGTACCAGTCCCACTGTTGGTGGTGGGGGAGAAATTTCTGAGGGGTTACAGTCCCACTGTTGTTGGGGGGGGGGAGACATTTCTGAAGGGTACAAGTCCCACTGTGGTGGTGGGGGAGACATTTATGAGGGGGTACAAGTCCCATTGTGGTGGTGGGGGAGACATTTATGAGGAGTACAAGTCCCACTGTGGTAGTGGGGGAGACATTTATGAGGGGTGCAAGTCCCACTGTGGTGATTGGAAGGACATTGCTGTCGTTGGTAACGTAACTTAACCTAAGAAATAAACAAACGTGTAAACTGGAACAAATTGAAACTGCTGAATATATCTATTATTCTTGGATATACATATTTTAAAGTCAGGTTGTGTGTGTGGGATTATGCAGGTAAATTAATTATATCTTGTTTAACAGCAAATGGACTGAAATTAATAACTTTATAATTTCACACAATTTCACAGTGAAGGATTATTTTATTTATTAATTAATTAAATTAAGATGGTCCAGTACTTTAAAAAACTTAAATACTGTTTAATTTGTGTTAAGTTTAATTTTTTGAGTGTAGTTTCCAGGGTCAACTCTTTAGTTGATAATGCACTGTATGACAATATCAAAAATACATTAGACCACAACAAAACGAACAAAAGCGCACTGCTAAATAACTTATTTCAGAGCTTATTTCTAATTAATTTAATAATTTATAAAGATCACTGTACCATCAGGATCAAGATTAGTAAAAAAAAAAGCTACTCTTATTGGACTAGGAGAATCTTTAAGCCAGAGCATGTATCAAGGGACATACGACTGCTTTGCATCCAGTTCATTACAGCCGAGACGACATCTGCCAGGAAATTATTTGTTAGATTTGTAAAACTTATAAGTTTGATTATTATCAAATCACACATTGATGTAATTATAAATTGAAGTTAAAGAGCCTAAGTCCTTATGTTTAGTTTTTTTATAATTTCCCGCAGCTTAACTGCCCTCACAACCCAACCATCATTTAAACCCTTTTACTCAACTGAGATAAAACTAATAAATTGTAGGGCCACTTAGCAGAATTGTGAGACAGAAACCAGCTACAGCTGCCCAGAACTAAATTATCTAGTTTTAGGCAGTGTATGCAGGGAATTTTCTGCTTGGTGTCAATGAGTAGCGTGTTGTACACTAACATGAGGTGATTTAATATCTATAATGGTGTTGAGACTTCCTCCTGCTCCCTAACTCCTGAGGTGAAGAAAATTTGTAATAGCTATTTATAAATTAATGGCGCTATATTCTGATTATTTAGAAATTGAACTAATACTATTAATTTGACAGATTAATAAAGTGTTATTGAATTTCATAACACCATTTTAATAATGAGATCTAACAGGAAAACACTTCAGTTTTCCAAATTGTTAAACCTTTATTATTTGCTGATGATACTACCTTCATCTATTCAGACCCAATCAACTCACATTAAATAGTATTGTAAATAACAAATTTAAAAATGTTAACTCATGGATGTCAACCAACAAACTCACTAAACATAAAAAAGACCTGCTACATTTTATTTGGAAGTAAATCGTAAAACAAAATTCAACTTCAGATAGACAATGTTAACATTAGCAATAAAAATGATGGAAAGTTTCTTGTCCTATACATAGACAAGAGATTAAACTTCAGCACCCACATAAAACACATAGCCAAAAAAGTCTCAAAAACTGTGGGTACAGGTATACTCTCTAAAATTAGATATAATGTTCCCCACTCTGTTCTGCTCTCATTATATTACTCTCTAATCTATTCTTATCTTACATACAGTATCTGTGGATGGGGTTCAACCACTGCAAATTACCTCAAGCCCATCATCACCCAGCAAAATCTACTGTCAGAACTATAACAAACTTTGTTTTCAGACATCACACAGCCCGTCTGTTTAAATCCCTAAACATGCTTAACTTACACCCACTCCACACATTCTCTTGTGCAATTTACATGTACAAAACCATGTTCCTAAATGCTAATCCATATCTGAAACTCTTCCTTGGTAGATATAATAGAACCCTGTGAGAACCATATTAGAAACAAATATATCTTTGATATCCCCAAAGTCAAACTAAATTGGTGCAAATACTCCATGCAAATAAAAAGACTATGTCTATGGAACTCACTTCCTAATGAATTAAAAAATTGTCCAACCAATGCCTTATTCAAAAATAAAACCAAAGAGTACCTAATTTCATCCTCATAGTTTCCTGCCATGTGCAACTCACACTGTGTCTTGTGCTACCCACTTCCCCAATATTATTAGAACTTAAAACATGCATCTTCACCAGTGTAATCTCCATCAATTTATATTGTAGTTATTATGTTAAACTCAAATTTTGCTACAATGTACTTCTTCACCTTGCCCTATCTGTTAAATTAAAGTCCTGCCCAAAATGCCATGCATGTTAGTGGCTTTCCAAGAATTTATTCACCAATGTTCCTGTGGAAATGTTGGTAAGACACTCGCCCCACGTTTTGTAAGCGATTTGCAAAATGTGGGGAGAGGATTTGATTGATCCTCCCTGGTCAAGGAAGATCAACTAGCCGCCAGTCCATAACTGTATGCCTCTGTTCACCCATCAGTGAATGGGTACCTGGCTGTTAAACGATTTAGCGGGTTGTATTCCAGGGGAAATTAATATTAAGGACCTTAATGAAACAATATGCATACTAGTGGTTTTACTAAAATCAAACTAACCCTTAAACTTCGCAACACGTCATAAAAAGTGTTGAGTAACTAACCAGCGAGCATCAGAAATATGGCCGGAACAACCGTGAACACCTTCAAGAGGAAACTAGATTGTTTTCTTCTAGGAGTGCCGGACCAACTGGGCTGTGGTGGGTATGCGGGCCTGTGGGCCGCTCCAAGCAACAGCCTGGTAGACCAAACTCTCACAAGTCAAGCCTGGCCTTGAGCCGGGCTTGAGGAGTAGAAGAACTCCCAGAACCCCATCAACCAGGTATCAACCAGGTAACCCTGTCAATTCCTCTTGAGAATTTTGTAGGTAGTGATCATGTCTCTCCTTACTCTTGTCTTCTAGTGTCGTGAGGTGCATTTCTCGCAGCTTTTCTTCGTAATTCATGCCTATTAGTTCTGGGACTAGCCTAGTGGCATATCTCTGAACTTTTTCAAGCTTTGCCTTGTGCTTGACAAGGTACTGGCTCCATGCTGGGGCTGCGTACTCCAGGATTGGTCTTAAATATGTGGTATACAAGGTTCTGAATGATTCCTTACACAGGTTCCTTAAGGCAGTTCTTATGTTAGCCAGCCTCGCATACGCTGCCGATGTTCTTCTTTTGATGTGGGCTTCAGGAGACAGGGTTGGTGTGATATCAACTCCTAGATCCTTCTCTCTGTCTGTTTCATGAAGGACTTCATCTCCCATTCTGTATCCTGTGTCTGGCCTCCTGTTTCCTTGGCCTTGTTTCATTACCTTACACTTACTCGGGTTGAACTTTAGTAGCAATTTGTTGGACCATTCATGCAGTCTATATAGGTCATCTTGTAGTCTCATACTGTCTTCCTCCATCTTAATCCTCCTCATAAGTTTTGCATCATCAGCAAACAATGAGATGAATAATTCTTTACCATCTGGGAGATCATTTACATATATAAGAAACAGTATAGGTCCAAGGACTGAGCCCTGCGGGATCCCACTGGTGACATCTCACCAATCTGAGACCTTACCTCGCACAGTGACTCGCTGTCTTCTGTTACTTAGGTACTCCCTTATCCAATGGAGTACCTTCCCTTTCACTCCTGCCTGCATCTCCAGCTTTCTCACTAGTCTCTGGTGTGGCACTGTGTCAAAGGCTTTCTGGCAATCCAAAAATATGCAGTCTGCCCATCCTTCTCTTTCTTGTCTGATTCTTGTTGCCTGATCATAGAATTCAATTAATCCTGTGAGGCATGACTTGCCATCCCTGAAACCATGTTGGTGTTGTGACACAAAGTTCTTCGCTCCAGATGTTCGACTAGCTTTTTTTTGCACAATTTTCTCCATTAGCTTGCATGGTATGCAAGTTAGGGACACTGGCCTGTAGTTCAGTGCCTCCTGTCTATCCCCCTTCTTGTATATCGGGACTACGTTTGCCGCCTTCCAAATTTCTGGCAGTTTTTCTGTTCATGTCATATGACGTGTTAGAGTACTACGCAAGATTTAAACGGCCCGCGGATACACGAGGTTCACCTCACCTTCATCAGAGCTCTTGTAAACAGATGCCATATAAAAAAAAAATCATGGGCAACATTCCCGGGTGTTAGGGCCTCAGTACTGAGTGAGCCACCAAGGCTGGTGCACGCAGCATAAGCTTACAGCACTGCTTTTCAGCTTGTGACCACAGCATCGCCTAAAAAGTAAAAATATATATTTACATGCTATTATTTAGCGGCGATAGTATTACAGAAGACCCCTGACTGTGATAAAAGTGTCCAGAATTCTGATAATAGCAGGATTGTTGTGATAATTAGCGCTGTAATGGGAGAAGTTGTCTTGATGGGGAGGGTGGTAGCGTTATCTGCCGGCTCTGTGTGACCACCTTTTACTGTCTGGACTTAGTACCAGCTTAGTGGTTTGCTATGGTAAACAAAACATGCAGATACTTATATATAATGTCTGTATATAGTGAATAAAAGCAAAAAACAGTATGGTGGGAGGAGGAATTTGGTGAGGGAGGGTGTGGTGGCGAGTGGCTGGGTGGCAGATGTGGGCCACTCCTCGTTGCTTTTTGACTCGCATTATCAATTTACTGGTTTGTTAGTGGGAGGTGGGAGTTCGTTAGTGGGAGGGAGGGAGGGAGTGGTAGCCAGTGGTGGGCTAGCTGGTGTGTGGTGGTCACTCCTTGCTACTGTTTGACTCAGCATACCAACTTAGTGGTTCCTTATGGTGAACACAAATGTAGATACTTATATATAATGTGTGTATATAGGGTAATCACACCACAAACAGTATACTTAAAGGAGGAATGTTAGTGCGTCTGGGCTTGAACCAGTGAGGGTGGGAGGGAGGGAGCACGAGTTGTGTGTGGCCACCTGTTACTGTCTGCCGTCACCATACAAGATTAGTGGTTCGCCATGATGAACACAAATGTAGATACTTATATATAATGTGTATATATAGTGTAATAACAGCAAAAGGAGTGTGGGGAGAAGCCATTTTGGTGAGAAAGGTGGTGTCATCTTCTTGACTTGTCATGCTGTGTATAGGTGGTCACTATGCTCTTTGTGCACTATACCAGCTTAAATGAACAGTTATGGTGAACACAACATGTAGATACGTCTGTATATAGCGAATAAAAGCAAAAACAATATGGTGGGAGGAGGAATTTGGCAAGGGAGGAAGTGATGGCGAGAGGCTGGCTGGCAGATCTGGCCACTCCTTGTTGCTTTTTGACTTGCATTATCAACTTAGTGGTTCGTTATGGTGAACAAAACATGCAGGTACACTACACACTATTGAATAATATTACAGAAAAAACAAAGAAAAAATCAATCGAAGAATTAATTAGGTAATTATATCTTTGTGTACCCCCCCCCCCCCCCCACCTGACAGCGTCGGTGAAGCAGAACTCTCCCCGACGTTGGCTGCATCAGCGCCTATTTTTTGCCAGACTTCCCCGCCCTATTGCGGCCAAAATATGGCACTTATGATTTGTTATTATTTTCCCGTGATCAGGGAACACAAATTAACAGGTTTATAAGAAAAATAAATTTGTTTAAATATTTTTATGCGCCTGTTGGTGACAAGGATTAAAGAATCCATTTAACCTTAAATGTGGAAATTGTTTATCACATTGTATACTCAGATATCCCTACCCCTTCACACAGCAGCTTGTGGACTTGTGGACTGAGGGTGGCTGTTGATCACGGCAACCTGTAGATCACGGTGGCCTGTAGATCAGGGTGGCTTGTAGACCACGGCGGCCTGCAGACAACGGTAGAACTTCAGCCACTGTTGGCGAGACAAGACATGTTGAGAGTTCAGAAGTGTTCAAGTCTGCTAATATCTGTCCTCGCCATAAACTTGCATACTAGTACTGATACAGGTAAGCAAGCCCTTTAATACCTTTTCTGGGGGGGGGGGAGCCCCTTTGGCTCTCTGGAGCTATACAGGCTGATATGTATATTATTGGACTTTGGCATCAGTCAGTGTGAATGGAGTTCTAGGCCTACCAGGGACCACGAGCTAGAACCTGGTCCCCTCAGAGAGGCATGAGGAACAATGGCCTGTAGAAGTGTACATGTGATTTGGAGCATTCTGTGTCTGCCATCGACAGGGGGTCAAGCATCCAGAAACGTAAGCACCTCAAAACAAACCCCCCATTCTGGTTAAAACTACTACTGAAAACTAACAAGTGGACAGAGCTCTGCAAATGAAAGTGAGTAAATGAGTATGATGTCACTCGTGCCACGCCGCTTGTCTGCACAGCTTCCCCCTCCCTGGAAGGGGGAAAAAGGGAGCTGTGCAGACCAGCTCAAACTCTAAAACCCCGGAAACCCCAGGAAAAATCCGCAGAAATCCTGCGGTGGCGCATGGGTTCCAATGGATGCGACCCTTGGGTCCCTTCTCACCATGTGCAAGTTTGAGGGTTGCTTTGTCCCCTTGTCTCAGGGCGACGCTCATTGTTTTTGCCTCCATCATGCTGCTTGTTGGGTCGGTGACACCTTTAACCCTGAGACCTGCGAGCATTGTTGCTTGTTTGTGACTCGATTCACTCAATCAACTGATGACAATATCCGGGTGCAGGCGGCTCAAGCACTGCATGCTAGGTTTAGGTTGCTGCAACGTGCTAGGTTTAGGTTGCTGCAACGTGCTAGGTTGAATGCTACCCTGATGCTCCGAGGCTGCCCCACTTTGCTTATAGGGACCCGGATTAGGGGGTGTTAGTCGAGTCGGCCTTGGTTCAGTCTGCACCCTCTCATTCTTCCCCTGCTGTGGTTCATTCTGGTCCCCCCCCCCCCTTGCTTCCGGCTCCGAAGTGTCTGAGGGTCTTGGGGTCGGGGCAGGGTTTAGAGGATCCTGAGCAGATGAGGAGTCACAGTAACCTGGCTGAAAAATGTTGACCAAGCCATTCACTAGAAAGTGAAGAGACGACGACGTTTCGGTCTGTCCTGAACCATTATCAAGTCAGTTGTGGTAATGGTCCAATCGACTTGATAATGGTCCAGGACAGACCGGAACGTAGTCGTCTCTTCACTTTCTAGTGTGTGGTTTGGTTAACAGGATTCTGAGACTTGGGCAGTTTCAGGGGTTGCCCCTTCTGGGGGGGGGGTGCGACAGAGGCATTCGAGTCTGTTCCTCCAGTGGTGGCATTGGGGTCTGACCTATTGGGCCCCTTTCTTTCCTGCTTTTTTCAGCTGCTCCGTTTTTTTTGTGAGGCTGGGACTTTGGAGGACAACTCGTCCCCAGGGCCTGATGTGGAGATTCCCGGGGTTGGGAGGCTGGCTTGGGGGGCCTTGGGCCCCTTTTGACCCTGCCTGGGTTTTTAAACCCTCCGAGCAGGGTTTGCTGTTACAAGGAGTAGGGTTTTCCTTTCCCCTCTCTGTGTACAAGTTGGATTTGGGTTCAGCCCCTCCCCAGGTCTGGTTCCGTATCCCTTCGGGTCCTTTGGTTCCGTCCTTCCAGAGGTTTTTTGGCTTCCCGCATCTCGCCTACTGAGGTGTGGGCGGCCAATGCGGCTTACCTCCTGTGCGACCCAGATTTTGCCTCTATAATGGATCCGTTATCCTTCAGGTTTGGGTCTTTGTGTCTCCATTCTGGGTTCGCTATAAGGTTCTGGAGTCGTCCTGGCTTGTGGACTGCCCGGTGTTGTCATTGAATGCTTGGAGTACTTTCTGTCATACCTGCATGCTTGAGTGGCGCGAGGCCTTGACGGTGGTCCAGGTTTACCTGGGGGTGAATTCAAGCACCTTAATGCGTGTTTGTGTTCCCCTGCCTTTCAGTGGGATGTGGGCGTGATTCAGCTTCTCGTGCAGGTTCCCTCCCTGTTGACTGCGCTGGTGACTGAGGATTTGCACGCTCATGGCTTGCTGGCTTCGGTTTTGCATTTCTTTTCTCTCCTGGAGCTCTCTTGTGACTGGCTTGTGGAGAATGCAGAGGCGCTTGAGGCCGCTCCTGGGTCTGGTGCCTTAATCTCTGCGGCTCGTGTGTCATCTGCACTGCTAATACTGTGTTGATCCTGCGGGATGCAGCTATCGCTCTTTTCACTGTGCATCTCGCGTGTCAGCAGGTTGTGCTCGCTTCCTCGTTGGAATCTGCTTGGGTCCCTGGCTTTTAGAGTTTCTTCACCTTTTTTGTCCTTTTTCTATTTGCAGTCTGCGATTGGGTAGTTTCTGCAGCTGGCCTCGGCTAGTTGTCATCAGATGCCAGACTTGTTGGTCCTTTGGGGGGTCCTAGGGGGTTTCCTCCCAGAAGCGTCATACTAGGGCTCGGGGTTCCGCTCGTCGTGGTAGGCCACTGATGCCAGTTTTGGAGCCAATGCCGCCTTCGGAACCGTCTGTGTCTGGTCAGCAGTAGTGTTCGCTCTGTGCGTGGGTCAGGTTCTCATAACGGGCATCGGCCCTTTCGCGGTTCGTCCCATTGACTGGGCGATAGAGGGGAAACTTGCTCTGTTCGCTCATGCCTGGTCTCACGATTTGTGGGCTTTTCGGGTCGTTTCCGACGGCCTGTGGTGGCTTTGGGTGGCCCTTCTCCTTCAGGGGGTTCTGGGCTGGCGGGGCAGTTCTCTTCTCCTGCGCTCTGTCAGGTCATCTCGGAGTGAGTGCGCTTGGGCATGGTTCAAAACGACGACGTCTTTCGGGTGGGTTTCCTGTCTGTTCCCGAATCCCAAACGGGACTATGTGGACCTGCGGTTTATTCTGGACTTGTCCCGTCTAACCCCCTAGGTTTCTTGCGCCTCTTTTCACATTACTACTCTGTCCCAGGTTTGGCTTCTGTTGGAGCCGGCCGCTTGGATGGTGTCCCTAGACTTCAAGGACGCATATTGGCACTTCCCGATTCATCCAGGGTTCAGGGACTGGCTCGGTTTTGTAGTGGAAAAAGCTCGGTTACCGTTTTCGTTGTCCCCCGCTTGGGTTGAACTTGGCTCCTCGCGTGTTTACTGCCTTACCCGGGTTGTGGTGGCCCGTCTGCATCTTTTAGGTATTCGGGTGTTGGCCTACCTTGATGACTTGCTGGTATGGGCTCCTAGTCGGTCCACGTGTCTGCTTGCCAGGGATTTGGTTCTTTCCTAGCTTGCCGGGTTCGGGTTCATGGTGAACTGGAGGAAGTCCCATCTGGTCCCCTCCCAGGTTCGGACCTGGCTGGGTCTTGTGTGGGACTCTCGGACTTCTTCCTTGTCTCTCCCTCCAAAGTCTCTCCTTCGGCTGCAGCCCCACATGTGCTTGTTTCTGGGGGCTCCCGGGTCACCCGGCAGTTGCTCGAAGGTTTGTGCGGGAGCCTGAACTTTGCGATGATGGTCTACCCACTGGGTCAAGTTTGGCTTCGTCGGCTGTTCTGGTTCCTTCGGGGATGCTCTGAGTCAGCCAGAAAAATGATAGGATGGATTACGAGAGCCTTCAAATCCAGAGATTCCATCACAATGGTTATACTCTTCAAATCACTTGTGTTGTCCTGTCTTGAGTACTGCTCAGTACTCACTCTCCCCTTCAGAGCAGGAGAGATTGCTGAAATAGAGGGAATACAGAGAACATATATGGCACGCATATACGAGATAAAGCACCTAAATTATTGGGATCGTCTCAAAGCCCTCCAAATGTACTCATTAGAAAGGAGACGAGAAGATACCAGATAATATACACATGGAAAATACTGGAGAGCCAGGTCCCAAATCTACACAGTAAAATAACAATGTACTTTAGTGAATGATATGGAAGAAAAGGCAGAATAGAACCAGTGAAGTGCAGAGGTGCCATAGGCACAATCAGAGAACACTGTATAAACATTAGAGGTCCCAGATTGTTCAACACCCTCCCTGCGAGAATATGAAATATTGCCAGAGCAATAGTGGACATCAAGAGGAAACTAGATTGTTTCCTCCAAGGAGTGCCGGACCAACTGGACTGTGGTGGGTATGTGAGCCTGCGGGCCGCTTCAAGCAACAGCCTAGTGGACCAAACTCTCACAAGTCAAGCCTGGCCTCGGGCCGGGCTTGGGGAGAAGAAGAACTCCCAGAACCCCATCAACCAGGTAACCAGGACGTCCCTTCCACCTCTCTCGCGATCGCTGGTTTTGGCCCCCAAGGGCCTTGCGTCGCCGGCTTCCTCTTCGGGTTTTTCGGGGTTCAGTGTCATGGAACCTACCCAAACCCTCGCTTAATATGTTCATGGATGCATTGTCTCTTGGCTGGGGCTCTGACCAGTGCTCACCAGGCTGGCCAGGGGTGGTGCGATCAATCCTTCCGTCGGGTCCACAGCACGGTGCGGGAGTTTGCGGCAGTGTGGATGTCTCTTCACAGGGTTCAGGTCACCTGCAGATCAACGATCCGGCTCCATTTAGACTGTTCCCCGGTGGTTCATTGCCTGAACCGAGAGGGTGTGATGCGGTCCTTGGCTCTTTGGGGCTGGTCGTTTTGGGTGTCTCGTCTGCTGAGTTCTCAAGGTTTGACTCTCCTGGTCGTTCACGTCCGGGAAGTGTCCAATGTCTTGGCAGGGCAGCATGTCCCAGTTCATGTAGCTTGAAGTAATTTGCAGTAGTTCAACCCTAAGCATAGATACCGTATGTAAGATAGGGTCGATAGGTTTATTTATTTATTTATTTATTTATTTATTTATTTATTTATTTATATACAAGAAGGTACATTGGGTTAGAGAGAATACATAGCATAGTATTTACAATCTTGTAAAGCCAATAGTATGCGCAGCATTTCGGGCAGGTCCTTAACACTTTCGCGCACCCCCCGCGCCACCCCTCGACAGGGCGATATGGGCCCCAGCGTGTCACGGAAGGACGCGTCAATTCCGAAAAGTGTATACTCTCTTCAACTTTGTCACCTCAATTTTTGTTCTACGAGATTAAATTTGGTATCATTGTGTTCGCAATAAAATTCTCTACAGCACTAAATGCATATAAACTCCAAAAGCCCGGCTAATTACCCGCAGCAAGCAGAGAAAGTGCGAACGAGTTACCCGGGAGCGCGCAAACGTGATAAAATGTTTTCACTATTTTCACTCTGGTCACCTCAATTTTCGTTCTAGGTCTTTCATTTTGGTCTCAATGGATTCTTAATAGAATTCTCTAGAGGAATATTAGCATATAAAATAAAAACCTGGTCACGCTCCAACCGCCGACGAGTTGAAGACGGGCCATGCGTTAGCCATGAGTGAGTGCTCAGACGCCTTCCTGCTACACTCCCAATTCCTGCCCACATATGTTTAGTATTATTTCCTGGTGGTAATCTCAATTTTCGTGTTACAGCGCTCATTTAGGTATGAAAATGTTCCTAATAGAATTCTTCAGATGGATATGTGCATATAAGGGCCAATTGAAGAACAACATTGCCTGTACAATACGGGAAACGGGCAAATACCCATCAAGATCGTCAGTCCCATATATCTAGCAATTTCCTTCACTGTCACTGGTTGCCATCTGTGCTTTGTACTTTGCCCAGTACCTGCCTTATTTTGGGAAGTATATAAATTTGTTTCATAGGCAATATATTTCAGCAATTTTGTGTCAGAAAGAGTTGAATGAATCCAAGAACAGTGGTAGGTACAGGAACAGTCAAGCCTGGTGTACCTGTAAAATTGTCCACAAAGGGTGCAGTATTGTCACTACACCATCCATCATCAGAATCTGTTGGTGCTGGGGTACGTGTGGTACGTGTGGTATGTCTGGCTCTAGCACGAGCTCCAGTACCGCACCGTGCACGAGTGGCAATCTCGACCTCAGACTCCTCACTGTCCTCACTTTCATCACTCAAAATCCTCATCGGCCGTCTCTGTTTCTAAATGTTCACTACTTGCATCAGTATCAATACCAACATCAGTTTCATCACTAGATGACCCAGACAAATCGTCAAATACAGCCTGAAACTTAGAGGGAGTTAGTCTCACATTCTTGTACTTCTGTACACTACTCAGCTTCTGTTTTTCACGCCTTTCTTTCGCAATTTTCTTCCTGGAAGGGCCTTGTTCATGATTACTATCCATCGTGGAGTAAGCGTAGATAGTTTCTGAAGCCGCAGTAAGAAATATAGCCATGGAAAATAGCCAAAATGTTCACACATTTGAGACGCGAGGGGAGGCGACACCGGTCACAACAGTGGAGCGAAAGCAATGGGCCGACGGCGTGTGCTGCGCCGCCTGCGGGCCACTAGGCGCAACAAAGAAAATGGGAAGACATCGGCGCGCATTTTAAAACCAGTCCCCCAAAAATCGGATAAAAACCTGATTTTTGGCGAATTTTTAAAGTGGATGACGCAATGCTGCGTCATCCCCGGCATTACCGCCAGTAAACGGATGACGCAATGCTGCGTCATCCCCGAGCGAAAGTGTTAATCTAACAGATAACTTTAAGTAGGTAAATTCTAGCAGAATTAATAAAATGATAACAGATACATTGCAAGAATAAAATTTGATTAGTGATAAAGCCATTGTACCTTCTTGTATATATAAATTAATAGATAAAAATATGTTAGAATAAGGACCTGCCCGAAACAAAAGCTATGCGTGTCAATGGACACATTCATTGTACATTCTTGTAAATAATAGTAATTATAATAATAATAATAATAATAACTAATAATAATAATAATTATTATTATAATAATAATAATATTATTATTATTATTATAATAATTATTAATAATAAATAATAATAATAATTATTATTATTATTATTATTATTATTACAGTGGTACCTCGGAATGCGAGTGTCCCTGTATGCGAGTTTTTCGGAAGACGAGCAGGATTTACTCCAAAAATATGTCTCGGAAGGCGAGGGTTACCTCGGGATACGAGTTTGTTGATACGTGTACAGGCCGACTGGCGCGTGGTGGCATGGCGATCGCGCCTCAGTTTACCAGTGTCTCGTGTCCAGTGACTATTCCACCTGAATTCTTCACAAGGATTTACAGTTTTTTATCGGTTTTTTGGCCATTTGAGCATAAAAGTTGTCATTATATATCTTGCCATGGGTCTCAAGAAAGCCATTGGTAAGGTTCAACCTAAGAAAATAGCTGTGAGTAGAGGCAGTAGAGGATGTTCCTTCTTGATTAAGAAAATGTGTGAAGTATGGGAAGAACTGCAAAGTTTTGTTGAAAAAACTCACCCAGATAAAGCTGTAGCAGGCCGTTGCATTGACCTTTTAAATGATAATGTGATGTCTTACTACAGACAAGTGTTAAAATGTAGGGAAAAACAAGTGTCATTAGATAAATTCTTAGTAAAACAAGCAAGTCCTAGTGGTATGCAGGCAAAATGTGCCAGTGTGTGCACACCAGTGAAGTCCTCACTGCCTGATGTGATAATGGAAGGGGACTCCCCTTCCAAACAGTAACTCCTCTCTTCCTCCCACCTCCTCACCATCTTCCATATGCCTACAGCATTCAACAGCAAGGTAGGTAATAACTTGAACATAGTTTTATAGGTTTATTTAGATGAATTAGGTATAAAAATTTAGTTTGATGTGGGGTTTTTGGGGTAGTCAGGAACGGATTAATTCATTTCCCTTTATTTCTTATGGGGAAATTAGCTTCGGAATGCGAGTTTTCGGAATACGAGGCGTCTCCAGGAACCAATTAAACTCTTAAACTGAGGTATGCCTTTATTATTATTATTACTATTACTATTATTACTATTGTTGTTGTTGTTGTTGTTGTTGTTGTCGTTGTTTATTATTATTATTTCGCTACATTTAGACTGTCATGTCATGCGCTACTTTCAGCAATTCGTATCTGGCAACTCTGGTTGGAATAGTTTGACAACAAAGAGGCCGGTGTCCGTTGAGTTGGTTAATTCTCAGAGATGTTTAGCCCAATTATCTTCAATATATGACGATTTATGTTGTTAAGATATACACTTGAAGTAAGTATGATTGCCTGTGTAGTAATTTTTCATAGATAGAAGCTGTAATTGCGCCAGAAAACTAAAAAATGTGGCGGTGTCCATCAGGCGCGTCGACCCAGACTGTCGGTGGGCACTAACCCTTACACTCCTTTATTGTTTACACGTTGCTGTATAGTTCCAGTCCCACTATGGTGGTGAGGGAGACATTTCTGAGGGGTATCAGCTCCACTGTTGGTGATGGAGATGCTTTCTTATGCAAACAAGTATAGACCCTGAACTAAACCTCTTATCCAGTATCTATGACAATCATCACTTTAATGACCAAAATTGCAGATATTTTACAGCACATGATGTAAACAATGTATTAACACATAATCACAATATCTCTGTAATTAACTTGAATGTAAGATCTCTAAGCAAACACTTTGATGATGTTAGTGCCTTGATTCAAACTGTTGACAATAAATTATCTTTTATTATACTTACTGAAACGTGGTTAAAAGAGGATACTACTCAACTCTTTAACATGCCAAACTACTCAGCAATTCACAACTGTCGACCAATTCAGAGAGGTGGTGGTGGTACTGCTCTTTACTACCACCAAGAACTGACATGCTTAAAAGTAATTAGAACTAGAGACTACTGTGGGGAGTATATCTTTGCCAGTTTCAGAGTCAAGGAGTATATCTTTGCCAGTTTGCTGAGTTGTCCTGACTGTGGGAACAGTCTATAGAATTCCTAACACTGATGTGTCCGAATTCAACTCTAACCTTAGAAATCTAATACTAGATAACAGACTGAACAAAAACCATCTAATTATCGCAGGAGACTTTAATATTGACCTCTGCGAGCCTGAAAACCCTCCTGCTGCTAGTTTCCTCAACTGTATGAATTCCTGCTTCCTCATACCCTTAATCACTAGACCTACTAGAATCACTGATACTACTGCCTCTGTTCTTGAACACATCTGGACTAACATAACCTCTCCACTTACTTCAGGGATAATCAATGATAGGACCACAGACCATTACCCCGCATTTCTCCTAACCAACATAAATAAACCACCTCTAGATACAAGGAAGGTAAGCTTTAGGCTGCACAATGAAACTTCTATAAGCAACTTTATTGCTGCTGCTGCTAATATCAACTGGGAGGCTGAATTAGGTGACATAGCGAACATCAACCTAGCAGTGCAAACATTTCTTCAGAAAACTCTGACCCTTTATAACTCTCACTGTTCAAAGCTAACGAAACAAGTTACAAATAAAAGGTTAAACACTCCATATCTTACAAATGGTATACATAAATCTATTAATAAAAACATGACCTTGAAAAGAAGTATAGGTTAGGAGTCGTCTCCAAAGAATTTTCAAAGATTTACTCATCGATGGTGTCTAAAATAATTAGAAAAGCCAAAATAAAATACTATGAAAATAAATTTACCCAAATTAAGGGCAACATTAAGAAAACATGGAGCATTATCTCCCAAATACAGTATTAGGTTCAAAAAAGATTTTGAATAAAAAAACAATTCTCCTATCCAATGATGATGGTGTGCTTTCGGCCTCAGACACTGTGATTGAATTCAATACGTTCTTTTCATCCATTGGTACATCCCTTGCTCATGATATTCTATCCTCACTCACTAATATTAAAGACTACCTCACAGGTAACTATCCAGAGTCTCTGTACCTAGCTCCTGCTACTTCCTCTGATGTTAATGAGGTAATCCTTTCCATTAAAACTAAGTCAAGTGCCCTTGATGAGATACCATCTCTAATTTACAAAAAGCCTCAAGATTTTAGCTCCTGCCATTGCATTGCTCTTCAACAAATCACTTGAACTCTAAACCTTTCTGGATTTTCTAAAAAAATGCAAGAGTAACCCAAGTCCACAAATGTGGTGATCTCACTGATGTCAACAATTACAGACCTATCTCAATTCTGCCAGCCTTGTCAAAAATACTTGAAAAGCTAATCTGCAAGCAGCTTTACTCATATCTAGCCAAACTCAATATACTTAGCTCTTGCCAATATGGTTTCAGACCCAATAAAAGCACTAAGATGCACTTATTAGTACAGTATGATTAACTTGATACATACAACTCTTGATAAAAATGAGTTCCCTGTTGGGTTATTTGTGGACCTACGTAAAGCTATTGACACTGTCAACCACCAAAACCTTCTTCTTAAATTACATCATTATGGAGTCAGAGGTTACTCCCTGCAATACCTTCAGTCTTGCCTTACTGACAGGTATGTTTCTATGAATAATTCCATTTCTCCTACACTACCCATAAATATTGGTGTTCCACAGGGCAGCATACTTGGCCCCTCTCCTCTTTCTCATCTACATTAATGACCTTCCAAATGCCTCTCAACACTTCAAAGCAATCTTATTTGCTGATGACACAACTTTCATTTTCTCCAGTCCTGACCCGCTTGCTCTGAATGTGTCACTGTGAATACTGAACTAAATATAGTCCATCTTTGGCTAACTGCTAACAAACTCACCCTTAACTTTGACCAAACTTCCTATATTTTGTTTGGTAATAAATCCTCAAATGAAATTAATCTAAGAATAACCAATATACAGTATACCTCGCCCTGCCCTGGTGATGCTCTATTACTCCCTCATCTATCCTTATCTCAACTATGGTATTTGTGCTTGGGGTTCTACTACCCAAAATCATTTACGTCCTCTAATTACCCAACACAAAGCTTCTAATAGAACAATATCTAACTCTGGCCCCAGACAGCACTCGGTACTCTTACTCAAATCTCTGAATATGTTAGATATAAAGTCACTGCACATCCTTTCATGTGTACTCTATATATTTAAAACTCTGAATTGTAATGTCAATGCTGAGCTTAAAAGATACTTAGAAGGTTGTAACAGAACCCATGGGCACCACACCGGAAACAAATTACCTATTTGATATTCCAAGAGTACGACTTAATCAAACTAGAAATGCTCTACAAATCAAGGGACCCAGAATGTGGAATGACCTTCCCAATCATGTCAAAGGCTGTACCTCTCTCAACCAGTTTAAGATGAAAACTAAGTACTGTACTACCTAATTAACTCCCATGTAACATACCTTACCTCTAAAGGTCAACCCATATCTTACTATTTTTTAAACTGCTGTTTGTTGACCAACTTGTATATTGGCTATTTTCTACCATGTTCCACCCTTTTTTATCTTTTATTTTTTCTTTCAACACAATTTATACTTTAAGCTCAATTACTATTAAGTTTTAGTCTGTGTATGCTCAATTACTATTAAGTTTTAGTCTGTGTATTTTTCCCCACCTCACCTTACCCGAAACGCTATGCATACAAGTGGTTTTAAGTATTGTATGTACTAGCTCTATCTATAAATCAATCAGAATGTTTGTAACTCTGCATCTATGTATGTACTTTTCCTAAATAAAATATTATTATTATTTTATCATGGGGGAGACATTTCTGAGGGGGGGGGGGTACTAGTCCCACTGTTGGTGGTGGGGGAGATATTTCTGAAGAGTACCAGTCCCACTGTTGGTGGTGGGGGAGAAATTTCTGAGGGGTTACAGTCCCACTGTTGTTGGGGGGGGGGGAGACATTTCTGAAGGGTACAAGTCCCACTGTGGTGGTGGGGGAGACATTTATGAGGGGGTACAAGTCCCATTGTGGTGGTGGGGGAGACATTTATGAGGAGTACAAGTCCCACTGTGGTAGTGGGGGAGACATTTATGAGGGGTGCAAGTCCCACTGTGGTGATTGGAAGGACATTGCTGTCGTTGGTAACGTAACTTAACCTAAGAAATAAACAAACGTGTAAACTGGAACAAATTGAAACTGCTGAATATATCTATTATTCTTGGATATACATATTTTAAAGTCAGGTTGTGTGTGTGGGATTATGCAGGTAAATTAATTATATCTTGTTTAACAGCAAATGGACTGAAATTAATAACTTTATAATTTCACACAATTTCACAGTGAAGGATTATTTTATTTATTAATTAATTAAATTAAGATGGTCCAGTACTTTAAAAAACTTAAATACTGTTTAATTTGTGTTAAGTTTAATTTTTTGAGTGTAGTTTCCAGGGTCAACTCTTTAGTTGATAATGCACTGTATGACAATATCAAAAATACATTAGACCACAACAAAACGAACAAAAGCGCACTGCTAAATAACTTATTTCAGAGCTTATTTCTAATTAATTTAATAATTTATAAAGATCACTGTACCATCAGGATCAAGATTAGTAAAAAAAAAAGCTACTCTTATTGGACTAGGAGAATCTTTAAGCCAGAGCATGTATCAAGGGACATACGACTGCTTTGCATCCAGTTCATTACAGCCGAGACGACATCTGCCAGGAAATTATTTGTTAGATTTGTAAAACTTATAAGTTTGATTATTATCAAATCACACATTGATGTAATTATAAATTGAAGTTAAAGAGCCTAAGTCCTTATGTTTAGTTTTTTTATAATTTCCCGCAGCTTAACTGCCCTCACAACCCAACCATCATTTAAACCCTTTTACTCAACTGAGATAAAACTAATAAATTGTAGGGCCACTTAGCAGAATTGTGAGACAGAAACCAGCTACAGCTGCCCAGAACTAAATTATCTAGTTTTAGGCAGTGTATGCAGGGAATTTTCTGCTTGGTGTCAATGAGTAGCGTGTTGTACACTAACATGAGGTGATTTAATATCTATAATGGTGTTGAGACTTCCTCCTGCTCCCTAACTCCTGAGGTGAAGAAAATTTGTAATAGCTATTTATAAATTAATGGCGCTATATTCTGATTATTTAGAAATTGAACTAATACTATTAATTTGACAGATTAATAAAGTGTTATTGAATTTCATAACACCATTTTAATAATGAGATCTAACAGGAAAACACTTCAGTTTTCCAAATTGTTAAACCTTTATTATTTGCTGATGATACTACCTTCATCTATTCAGACCCAATCAACTCACATTAAATAGTATTGTAAATAACAAATTTAAAAATGTTAACTCATGGATGTCAACCAACAAACTCACTAAACATAAAAAAGACCTGCTACATTTTATTTGGAAGTAAATCATAAAACAAAATTCAACTTCAGATAGACAATGTTAACATTAGCAATAAAAATGATGGAAAGTTTCTTGTCCTATACATAGACAAGAGATTAAACTTCAGCACCCACATAAAACACATAGCCAAAAAAGTCTCAAAAACTGTGGGTACAGGTATACTCTCTAAAATTAGATATAATGTTCCCCACTCTGTTCTGCTCTCATTATATTACTCTCTAATCTATTCTTATCTTACATACAGTATCTGTGGATGGGGTTCAACCACTGCAAATTACCTCAAGCCCATCATCACCCAGCAAAATCTACTGTCAGAACTATAACAAACTTTGTTTTCAGACATCACACAGCCCGTCTGTTTAAATCCCTAAACATGCTTAACTTACACCCACTCCACACATTCTCTTGTGCAATTTACATGTACAAAACCATGTTCCTAAATGCTAATCCATATCTGAAACTCTTCCTTGGTAGATATAATAGAACCCTGTGAGAACCATATTAGAAACAAATATATCTTTGATATCCCCAAAGTCAAACTAAATTGGTGCAAATACTCCATGCAAATAAAAAGACTATGTCTATGGAACTCACTTCCTAATGAATTAAAAAATTGTCCAACCAATGCCTTATTCAAAAATAAAACCAAAGAGTACCTAATTTCATCCTCATAGTTTCCTGCCATGTGCAACTCGCACTGTATCTTGTGCTACCCACTTCCCCAATATTATTAGAACTTAAAACATGCATCTTCACCAGTGTAATCTCCATCAATTTATATTGTAGTTATTATGTTAAACTCAAATTTTGCTACAATGTACTTCTTAACCTTGCCTTATCTGTTAAATTAAAGTCCTGCCCAAAATGCCATGCATGTTAGTGGCTTTCCAAGAATTTATTCACCAATGTTCCTGTGGAAATGTTGGTAAGACACTCGCCCCACGTTTTGTAAGCGATTTGCAAAATGTGGGGAGAGGATTTGATTGATCCTCCCTGGTCAAGGAAGATCAACTAGCCGCCAGTCCATAACTGTATGCCTCTGTTCACCCATCAGTGAATGGGTACCTGGCTGTTAAACGATTTAGCGGGTTGTATTCCAGGGGAAATTAATATTAAGGACCTTAATGAAACAATATGCATACTAGTGGTTTTACTAAAATCAAACTAACCCTTAAACTTCGCAACACGTCATAAAAAGTGTTGAGTAACTAACCAGCGAGCATCAGAAATATGGCCGGAACAACCGTGAACACCTTCAAGAGGAAACTAGATTGTTTTCTTCTAGGAGTGCCGGACCAACTGGGCTGTGGTGGGTATGCGGGCCTGTGGGCCGCTCCAAGCAACAGCCTGGTAGACCAAACTCTCACAAGTCAAGCCTGGCCTTGAGCCGGGCTTGAGGAGTAGAAGAACTCCCAGAACCCCATCAACCAGGTATCAACCAGGTAACCCTGTCAATTCCTCTTGAGAATTTTGTAGGTAGTGATCATGTCTCTCCTTACTCTTGTCTTCTAGTGTCGTGAGGTGCATTTCTCGCAGCTTTTCTTCGTAATTCATGCCTATTAGTTCTGGGACTAGCCTAGTGGCATATCTCTGAACTTTTTCAAGCTTTGCCTTGTGCTTGACAAGGTACTGGCTCCATGCTGGGGCTGCGTACTCCAGGATTGGTCTTAAATATGTGGTATACAAGGTTCTGAATGATTCCTTACACAGGTTCCTTAAGGCAGTTCTTATGTTAGCCAGCCTCGCATACGCTGCCGATGTTCTTCTTTTGATGTGGGCTTCAGGAGACAGGGTTGGTGTGATATCAACTCCTAGATCCTTCTCTCTGTCTGTTTCATGAAGGACTTCATCTCCCATTCTGTATCCTGTGTCTGGCCTCCTGTTTCCTTGGCCTTGTTTCATTACCTTACACTTACTCGGGTTGAACTTTAGTAGCAATTTGTTGGACCATTCATGCAGTCTATATAGGTCATCTTGTAGTCTCATACTGTCTTCCTCCATCTTAATCCTCCTCATAAGTTTTGCATCATCAGCAAACAATGAGATGAATAATTCTTTACCATCTGGGAGATCATTTACATATATAAGAAACAGTATAGGTCCAAGGACTGAGCCCTGCGGGATCCCACTGGTGACATCTCACCAATCTGAGACCTTACCTCGCACAGTGACTCGCTGTCTTCTGTTACTTAGGTACTCCCTTATCCAATGGAGTACCTTCCCTTTCACTCCTGCCTGCATCTCCAGCTTTCTCACTAGTCTCTGGTGTGGCACTGTGTCAAAGGCTTTCTGGCAATCCAAAAATATGCAGTCTGCCCATCCTTCTCTTTCTTGTCTGATTCTTGTTGCCTGATCATAGAATTCAATTAATCCTGTGAGGCATGACTTGCCATCCCTGAAACCATGTTGGTGTTGTGACACAAAGTTCTTCGCTCCAGATGTTCGACTAGCTTTTTTTTGCACAATTTTCTCCATTAGCTTGCATGGTATGCAAGTTAGGGACACTGGCCTGTAGTTCAGTGCCTCCTGTCTATCCCCCTTCTTGTATATCGGGACTACGTTTGCCGCCTTCCAAATTTCTGGCAGTTTTTCTGTTCATGTCATATGACGTGTTAGAGTACTACGCAAGATTTAAACGGCCCGCGGATACACGAGGTTCACCTCACCTTCATCAGAGCTCTTGTAAACAGATGCCATATAAAAAAAAAATCATGGGCAACATTCCCGGGTGTTAGGGCCTCAGTACTGAGTGAGCCACCAAGGCTGGTGCACGCAGCATAAGCTTACAGCACTGCTTTTCAGCTTGTGACCACAGCATCGCCTAAAAAGTAAAAATATATATTTACATGCTATTATTTAGCGGCGATAGTATTACAGAAGACCCCTGACTGTGATAAAAGTGTCCAGAATTCTGATAATAGCAGGATTGTTGTGATAATTAGCGCTGTAATGGGAGAAGTTGTCTTGATGGGGAGGGTGGTAGCGTTATCTGCCGGCTCTGTGTGACCACCTTTTACTGTCTGGACTTAGTACCAGCTTAGTGGTTTGCTATGGTAAACAAAACATGCAGATACTTATATATAATGTCTGTATATAGTGAATAAAAGCAAAAAACAGTATGGTGGGAGGAGGAATTTGGTGAGGGAGGGTGTGGTGGCGAGTGGCTGGGTGGCAGATGTGGGCCACTCCTCGTTGCTTTTTGACTCGCATTATCAATTTACTGGTTTGTTAGTGGGAGGTGGGAGTTCGTTAGTGGGAGGGAGGGAGGGAGTGGTAGCCAGTGGTGGGCTAGCTGGTGTGTGGTGGTCACTCCTTGCTACTGTTTGACTCAGCATACCAACTTAGTGGTTCCTTATGGTGAACACAAATGTAGATACTTATATATAATGTGTGTATATAGGGTAATCACACCACAAACAGTATACTTAAAGGAGGAATGTTAGTGCGTCTGGGCTTGAACCAGTGAGGGTGGGAGGGAGGGAGCACGAGTTGTGTGTGGCCACCTGTTACTGTCTGCCGTCACCATACAAGATTAGTGGTTCGCCATGATGAACACAAATGTAGATACTTATATATAATGTGTATATATAGTGTAATAACAGCAAAAGGAGTGTGGGGAGAAGCCATTTTGGTGAGAAAGGTGGTGTCATCTTCTTGACTTGTCATGCTGTGTATAGGTGGTCACTATGCTCTTTGTGCACTATACCAGCTTAAATGAACAGTTATGGTGAACACAACATGTAGATACGTCTGTATATAGCGAATAAAAGCAAAAACAATATGGTGGGAGGAGGAATTTGGCAAGGGAGGAAGTGATGGCGAGAGGCTGGCTGGCAGATCTGGCCACTCCTTGTTGCTTTTTGACTTGCATTATCAACTTAGTGGTTCGTTATGGTGAACAAAACATGCAGGTACACTACACACTATTGAATAATATTACAGAAAAACAAAGAAAAAATCAATCGAAGAATTAATTAGGTAATTATATCTTTGTGTACCCCCCCCCCACCTGACAGCGTCGGTGAAGCAGAACTCTCCCCGACGTTGGCTGCATCAGCGCCTATTTTTTGCCAGACTTCCCCGCCCTATTGCAGCCAAAATATGGCACTTATGATTTGTTATTATTTTCCCGTGATCAGGGAACACAAATTAACAGGTTTATAAGAAAAATAAATTTGTTTAAATATTTTTATGCGCCTGTTGGTGACAAGGATTAAAGAATCCATTTAACCTTAAATGTGGAAATTGTTTATCACATTGTATACTCAGATATCCCTACCCCTTCACACAGCAGCTTGTGGACTTGTGGACTGAGGGTGGCTGTTGATCACGGCAACCTGTAGATCACGGTGGCCTGTAGATCAGGGTGGCTTGTAGACCACGGCGGCCTGCAGACAACGGTAGAACTTCAGCCACTGTTGGCGAGACAAGACATGTTGAGAGTTCAGAAGTGTTCAAGTCTGCTAATATCTGTCCTCGCCATAAACTTGCATACTAGTACTGATACAGGTAAGCAAGCCCTTTAATACCTTTTCTGGGGGGGGGGGAGCCCCTTTGGCTCTCTGGAGCTATACAGGCTGATATGTATATTATTGGACTTTGGCATCAGTCAGTGTGAATGGAGTTCTAGGCCTACCAGGGACCACGAGCTAGAACCTGGTCCCCTCAGAGAGGCATGAGGAACAATGGCCTGTAGAAGTGTACATGTGATTTGGAGCATTCTGTGTCTGCCATCGACAGGGGGCCAAGCATCCAGAAAGGTAAGCACCTCAAAACAAACCCCCCATTCTGGTTAAAACTACTACTGAAAACTAACAAGTGGACAGAGCTCTGCAAATGAAAGTGAGTAAATGAGTATGATGTCACTCGTGCCACGCCGCTTGTCTGCACAGCTTCCCCCTCCCTGGAAGGGGGAAAAAGGGAGCTGTGCAGACCAGCTCAAACTCTAAAACCCCGGAAACCCCAGGAAAAATCCGCAGAAATCCTGCGGTGGCGCATGGGTTCCAATGGATGCGACCCTTGGGTCCCTTCTCACCATGTGCAAGTTTGAGGGTTGCTTTGTCCCCTTGTCTCAGAGCGACGCTCATTGTTTTTGCCTCCATCATGTTGCTTGTTGGGTCGGTGACACCTTTAACCCTGAGACCTGCGAGCATTGTTGCTTGTTTGTGACTCGATTCACTCAATCAACTGATGACAATATCCGGGTGCAGGCGGCTCAAGCACTGCATGCTAGGTTTAGGTTGCTGCAACGTGCTAGGTTTAGGTTGCTGCAACGTGCTAGGTTGAATGCTACCCTGATGCTCCGAGGCTGCCCCACTTTGCTTATAGGGACCCGGATTAGGGGGTGTTAGTCGAGTCGGCCTTGGTTCAGTCTGCACCCTCTCATTCTTCCCCTGCTGTGGTTCATTCTGGTCCCCCCCCCCCCTTGCTTCCGGCTCCGAAGTGTCTGAGGGTCTTGGGGTCGGGGCAGGGTTTAGAGGATCCTGAGCAGATGAGGAGTCACAGTAACCTGGCTGAAAAATGTTGACCAAGCCATTCACTAGAAAGTGAAGAGACGACGACGTTTCGGTCTGTCCTGAACCATTATCAAGTCAGTTGTGGTAATGGTCCAATCGACTTGATAATGGTCCAGGACAGACCGGAACGTAGTCGTCTCTTCACTTTCTAGTGTGTGGTTTGGTTAACAGGATTCTGAGACTTGGGCAGTTTCAGGGGTTGCCCCTTCTGGGGGGGGGGGTGCGACAGAGGCATTCGAGTCTGTTCCTCCAGTGGTGGCATTGGGGTCTGACCATTGGGCCCCTTTCTTTCCTGTTTTTTCAGCTGCTCCGTTTTTTTTTGTGAGGCTGGGACTTTGGAGGACAACTCGTCCCCAGGGCCTGATGTGGAGATTCCCGGGGTTGGGGAGGCTGGCTTGGGGGGCCTTGGGCCCCTTTTGACCCTGCCTGGGTTTTTAAACCCTCCGAGCAGGGTTTGCTGTTACAAGGAGTAGGGTTTTCCTTTCCCCTCTCTGTGTACAAGTTGGATTTGGGTTCAGCCCCTCCCCAGGTCTGGTTCCGTATCCCTTCGGGTCCTTTGGTTCCGTCCTTCCGGAGGTTTTTTGGCTTCCCGCATCTCGCCTACTGAGGTGTGGGCGGCCAATGCGGCTTACCTCCTGTGCGACCCAGATTTTGCCTCTATAATGGATCCGTTATCCTTCAGGTTTGGGTCTTTGTCTCCATTCTGGGTTCGCTATAAGGTTCTGGAGTCGTCCTGGCTTGTGGACTGCCCGGTGTTGTCATTGAATGCTTGGAGTACTTTCTGTCATACCTGCATGCTTGAGTGGCGCGTGGCCTTGACGGTGGTCCAGGTTTACCTGGGGGTGAATTCAAGCACCTTAATGCGTGTTTGTGTGCCCCTGCCCTTCAGTGGGATGTGGGCGTGATTCAGCTTCACGTGCAGGTTCCCTCCCTGTTGACTGCGCTGGTGACTGAGGATTTGCACGCTCATGGCTTGCTGGCTTCGGTTTTGCATTTCTTTTCCCTCCTGGAGCTCTCTTGTGACTGGCTTGTGGAGAATGCAGAGGCGCTTGAGGCCACTCCTGGGTCTGGTGCCTTAATCTCTGCGGCTCGTGCGTCATCTGCACTGCTAATACTGTGTTGATCCTGCGGGATGCAGTATCGCTCTTTTCACTGTGCATCTCGCGTGTCAGCAGGTTGTGCTCGCTTCCTCGTTGGAATCTGCTTGGGTCCCTGGCTTTTAGAGTTTCTTCGCCTTTTTTGTCCTTTTTCTATTTGCAGTCTGCGATTGGGTAGTTTCTGCAGCTGGCCTCGGCTAGTTGTCATCAGATTCCAGACTTGTTGGTCCTTTGGGGGGTCCTAGGGGGTTCCTCCCAGAAGCGTCATACTAGGGCTCGGGGTTCCGCTCGTCGTGGTAGGCCACTGATGCCAGTTTTGGAGCCAATGCCGCCTTCGGAACTGTCTGTGTCTGGTCAGCGTAGTGTTCGCTCTGTGCGTGGGTCAGGTTCTCATAACGGGCATCGGCCCTTTCGCGGTTCGTCCCATTGACTGGGCGATAGAGGGGAAACTTGCTCTGTTCGCTCATGCCTGGTCTCACGATTTGTGGGCTTTTCGGGTCGTTTCCGACGGCCTGTGGTGGCTTTGGGTGGCCCTTCTCCTTCAGGGGGTTCTGGGCTGGCGGGGCAGTTCTCTTCTCCTGCGCTCTGTCAGGTCATCTCGGAGTGAGTGCGCTTGGGCATGGTCAAAACGACGACGTCTTTCGGGTGGGTTTCCTGTCTGTTCCCAATCCCAAACGGGACTATGTGGACCTGCGGTTTATTCTGGACTTGTCCCGTCTAACCCCCTAGGTTTCTTGCGCCTCTTTTCACATTACTACTCTGTCCCAGGTTTGGCTTCTGTTGGAGCCGGCCGCTTGGATGGTGTCCCTAGACTTCAAGGACGCATATTGGCACTTCCCGATTCATCCAGGGTTCAGGGACTGGCTCGGTTTTGTAGTGGAAAAGCTCGGTTACCGTTTTCGTTGTCCCCCGCTTGGGTTGAACTTGGCTCCTCGCGAGTTTACGCCTTACCCGGGTTGTGGTGGCCCGTCTGCATCTTTTAGGTATTCGGGTGTTGGCCTACCTTGATGACTTGCTGGTATGGGCTCCTAGTCGGTCCACGTGTCTGCTTGCCAGGGATTTGGTTCTTTCCCAGCTTGCCGGGTTCGGGTTCATGGTGAACTGGAGGAAGTCCCATCTGGTCCCCTCCCAGGTTTGGACCTGGCTGGGTCTTGTGTGGGACTCTCGGACTTCTTCCTTGTCTCTCCCTCCAAAGTCTCTCCTTCGGCTGCAGTCCCACATGTGCTTGTTTCTGGGGGCTCCCGGGTCACCCGGCAGTTGCTCGAAGGTTTGTGCGGGAGCCTGAACTTTGCGATGGTCTACCCACTGGGTCAAGTTTGGCTTCGTCGGCTGTTCTGGTTCCTTCGGGGGTGCTCTGAGTCAGCCAGAAAAATGATAGGATGGATTACGAGAGCCTTCATATCCAGAGATCCCATCACAATGGTTATACTCTTCAAATCACTTGTGTTGTCCCGTCTTGAGTACTGCTCAGTACTCACTCTCCCCTTCAGAGCAGGAGAGATTGCTGAAATAGAGGGAATACAGAGAACATATATGGCACGCATATACGAGATAAAGCACCTAAATTATTGGGATCGTCTCAAAGCCCTCCAAATGTACTCATTGGAAAGGAGACGAGAAAGATACCAGATAATATACACATGGAAAATACTGGAGAGCCAGGTCCCAAATCTACCAGTAAAATAACAATGTACTGGAGTGAATGATATGGAAGAAAAGGCAAAATAGAACCAGTGAAGTGCAGAGGTGCCATAGGCGCAATCAGAGAACACTGTATAAACATCAGAGGTCCCAGATTGTTCAACACCCTCCCTGCGAGAATATGAAATATTGCCAGAGCAATAGTGGACATCAAGAGGAAACTAGATTGTTTCCTCCAAGGAGTGCCGGACCAACTGGACTGTGGTGGGTATGTGGGCCTGCGGGCCGCTTCAAGCAACAGCCTAGTGGACCAAACTCTCACAAGTCAAGCCTGGCCTCGGGCCGGGTTTGGGGAGAAGAAGAACTCCCAGAACCCCATCAACCAGGTAACCAGGACGTCCCTTCCACCTCTCTCGCGATTGCTGGTTTTGGCCCCCAAGGGCCTTGCGTCGCCGGCTTCCTCTTCGGGTTTTTCGGGGTTCAGTGTCATGGAACCTACCCAAACCCTCGCTTAATATGTTCATGGATGCGTTGGGTGGGATGCCTCTTGGCTGGGGCTCTGACCAGTGCTCACTAGGCTGACCAGGGGTGGTGCGATCCATCCTTCCGTCGGGTCCACAGCACGGTGCGGGAGTTTGCGGCGGTGTGGATGTCTCTTCACAGGGTTCAGGTCACCTGCAGATCAACGATCCGGCTCTATTTAGACTGTTCCCCGGTGGTTCATTGCCTGAACCGAGAGGGTGTGATGCGGTCCTTTGGCTCTTTGGGGCTGGTCGTTTCGGGTGTCTCGTCTGCTGAGTTCTCAAGGTTTGACTCTCCTGGTCGTTCACGTCCGGGAAGTGTCCAATGTCTTGGCAGACAGCATGTCCCAGTTCATTCTTTTGTCCACAGAATGGACGGTCGATGCCGACTTGTTCAGTTGGCTATGACAGACGTTTGGGTGCCCGGAGGGGGACCTCTTCAAGTCGGTGTGGTCGAAGCGTCTTCTGGTATATGTGGCACCCTTCTCTGACTGCAAGGCCGTCGGGGTCGATGCCTTCAGGCAGGACTGGTCGAGGTAGAGGGTTCCTATGCCTCTTTCCCCCCAGTTCAGCTGTTTCTCCAGATCCTAGCTTGCTTGGAGACTTACCAGGGGACAGTAGTCATCTTGGCCCCATGGTGGCTGGCGCAGCCTTGGTGTCAGGCGCTGCTTGCTTGGTGTCCGAACCCGGAGGTTTTCCTGTGGCTCTGCCTCTTTCAGCAGATCGGTCTGGTCTGGTATGTGATTGGTTCGTTCTTCTAGAGTCTTCGCGTTTGGTCTTTTTGATGGGAGACCAAACGCGAAGAAGATGGAAGGTGAGACCATCACCTTCCACCTTTTTGGAAGGTGATGGTGGGAGCACTTACAACCACCAAATGCCCCTGTTCACCTAGTAATAAGTATAGCTAGGGGGTGTACCTTAGCTATACATACCCTAAATATGAGAAAAGCTGAAATCTCGTATATTTATTAACTAAATCTCTCATATTTAGTAACTACTAAATATGAGAGAAGGTGATAGTGGGAGCATTTACTACAATGCACCACTTGGTTTCCAAACTTTAGTTATCCGAAACTTCCAGTTTCTCGATTGGGGTTAGGGAGTCATGCTATACGAACAAAGTTCGGGTAGGATCCGCCAGGATCAAAGCGGTCTGCCAAGCGTTGCGCCGGCCCAGCCTGTGGTGGTGGGTGGGAGATGGTCCAGTTTGCCCACTGACTGTTTAGAGTGCCTTCTACCCTACGACTTCAAAGATTCACGGCCTATTATTCCTATTATATTGAATTGTCACGAGCCTGGATTGTTCATTCTGTGATTTTGTTTTACATATCTGCACAATCAAGAAACATCTGTGCACCATGTCGGCTCCAAATGCATGCATTGTGTCAGTGATGGCTGACTGGTGGGTGGATGGAGGGGGGAGCTTTGGTGGAAGGCAGTAAGAGAGAGGGAGAGAATTAGTGAGAGAGGGGGGAGAATTGGTGAGAAAGGGAGGGAGAGATGCTAGGAGGTAGCAGGAAGGGAGGGAAGTAGTGAGGGAGGATGGGAGAATTAGGGAGGGAGGGATAGGCAGGCAGGCTGGCAGGCAGAGGCAGGCAGGCAAGCAGAGGCAGGCAGGCAAGCAAGCAGAGAGGCTGACTGGCTGGCAGGCTAGCAGGCAGGCTAGCAGGCAGGCAGACTGGCAGGCAGACTGACTGGCAGGCTAACTGGCAGGCAGGCAAGCAGGCAGGCAGACTGGCAGGCAGGAAGGGACGGATGGGTGTTGAGGTGAACCACGTGACATTTAGTGTGTGTATGGGATGTAGGCAGGGTGGGGGAGGGGTGTTGGTGGTGGGAGAGGGACTGGCTCACTCTGATAAGCCTAACCACACTCGACCCGTTAGCCAGATTTGTTTCATAAATGTACATCATCAAATATATTTTTGGTTACAGGTTTTGTTTAATAATATTATTAGGATAATTATTCTCTGGCTGGCAATCTACTAAGCTAGCTACTTCGGGGGGAGGGAGGGCAACAGCAGTGAGGGTGTACTCACATAGTTGTACTCATCTAGTTGTCTTTGCAGAGTTGAGCTCTGGCTTTTTGGTCCCGCCTCTCCTGAGGGAGAAGTGGATCAGGACTTCTCTAATTGGTGAGTGCAAACAAAATAGTCATTTATGTAATGAACCTGTCAAATTTTTCCCTTAGATTTGTTTGTTTAATTTTTTTTATTTAATTTTTTTCTCTCCATTTTCCTCCATTTCTTGTTTACGAACTTACACAATAACTGACGAGTCTTGTCCCCAAGGGGTTTGGAAACCAAGTGGTGCTCTGTATCACCAAATGCCCCTATTCACCTAGTAATAAGTATAGTTAAGGGGTGTACCGTAGCTATACATACCCCTTTTTAATTTATTTTGTTTGGTTTTATTTTTAAATTAAATCTGGGTGAGACAAAAAAGAAAAATATGCTGCACAAATGATCTTAGGTAAGGATAAGGATAAAAACTTCAAAAACTTTTCTCATTGAATACTTAAACCTATAATTATGACTATTTATTTATTTATTTATTTATACAAGAAGGTACACTGGATTTGTGAGGATGCATAGCATGATATTTACATTCTTGAAAAGCCACTAGTACCTGCAGGATTTCGGGCAGGTCCTTAACCCTTAACATGCTCGGGGTCTAATATCCTGCTATCCACACAGGCGCATGTCATTTTGAAAAAAAAAAATATATTTTTTTTTTGCTAATCTGTTAAGTTCTGTTCACTGATCACGGGAAAAATAAAAAAAAAATTCTATTGTACTTACTTTTGTTGCAATAGAGCCGAGAAGCTCGGTGATGACGTCACAATCTGCATGTTCGCTCATGCAGTACACGCCCGGAAGGTGTTGCGCGCGGTCCTCAAACAGCCAGAGTTGCCACAAATATATTTTCGCGCTATTTATTTACAATGTCTAAGCGCATTTTATCTAATTTTTTTCACTAATTGTGTTTCAAATACTGTTTGAACATATTTTGTATCAATAATTGTTGCATATTTGAGTATACACAGGCGCACACAAATGTTTTCAATTACGGCAGTATAATATGTCATTACAGTCTATTATATTGTATGTTCTGCTTATATTTGTATATATTTACACACACGCACACGCTATCTGCTTATATGTTTACATATTTACACACTCGCACACGCTATACACACTTTGAAGCACACTTAGAAGATTTCTAGACTGTGGTAGTCATTGAAGCAGTCGACAGGACATAATGGGATACCACACGTTTCACACCATGTTTGCGCAAGCTTCCGTTTCTTGTCTCTACGTGTCGTTGTTTTACACACCAAGCAATCACGTTGGGCTATTGCACGCTTCACACCAGGTGGCAAATACTTAAGTTTGTGTGCTAGGAAGCCTTCAGTGTGAGCGAGGCGTGGAGTACCAGCATGCTGCAACAGTGGGTTTATGATGGGCCGCTGAATACCTGGGACATCTTTTGCAAACTTTCCTAATAACTGTATTGCAGCATCAAATACAAAGTCACGGAAAGTGGGCTTACGTCCAGTTCTCACAAGGTACATGTTGAAACAGTTCAGCATGCTCATGTCCACAAGATGGAAGAACACTTTTTTCGTCCACCTACATGTCTTCCGCACACTCTGCAGTGCCAATCATCATGTCTGATTTATCAATCAACCGCATGTTGATATTATAGTCTAAAACACAGTCTGGCTTATATTGTGGTGCGTTTGTTTTATGGCTCACTTTCCCACTGTTCACCATTGTTCCATCATGAATTGTTGTCAACAAGTTCACCTCTCTTTTGTCTTTCCACCGAACTGACAGAATGTTATCACTTTTCCTTCTCTGACACTCACCAACTGCAATGTCGTTGTCAAACACAGGCATTTCCCTTCGTTGTGGCTTTACTGTACCAACCAATCCGGTTCTATTTTCTAGCAAGAACCGAGCTAGCAAGGGACTTGTATAGTAATTATCTGTGTATAAAATGTGTCCCTTGTTCATCCACGGAGCCATGATGGTCTTCACTACACTCCCCGAGAATCCATGTTCGTCGTTATCGGGAATGTCTACATCACTAGCCGAGTACAGAATCATGTGTAACACGTATCCTGTCTCATAATCACAAAGAACAAAAAATTTCAGGCCAAATCGGTTTCGTTTTGAGGGAATGTACTGTTTGAATGGAACACGTCCCTTGAAAAGTATGAGAGATTCATCAACCACCAGCTTCTGTGCTGGTACGTAAAAATCTCTGAATTTTCCAATAACATCGTTCATGTAGTGCCTCACTCGCCACAGTCTATCATCAGGTGTTCGGTCCTGAACACTTCCAAAATGTAGACACCTGAGGAGTATCTGAAACCTGTCTCGTGACATATATTTCCCGAATAAAGGTGTTGGTATTGTCTTGTCCTTGCTCCAATAGTCATTTATTGCATGTTTGTGACAGTGCTTCATCAACAAACAGAGTGCCAAAAACACATACATTTCCGCCACTGTGGTATTTTTCCAACGCTGCAGTCGTGAAAATTCTGTGATTTCCCTCTCAATCAGGTAAGCAGCATGCAGGTTCGTTTGGTGTACAATGTATTCCATGAGTGGTTCATCATAGAATGCTGTAAAATATTCCATCTCAGCCATGTCCTCACCTTGATTAGGGAAAAGGTTTGTAATCCCTACATCTTTATCGTCAAAGTGAGGAATATTAGGAATAAAATCGTCACCATCACTCCACTCAAGTACACCAGGCGTCCTGCGAGATGCAGAGGAAAGACGGCGAGGAAGCGATGCATACCGGCGACCAGGAGCTGAATACCGTCTGCGAGAAGCACGGCGGCTACGTGCACGTGAGGTGGGTGCACGTGAACACGAGGGTCTTGGTCCCTCATGTGGTGCCATGCGGTGGCGCTTGGCCGGGCGAGATGCTGCTGACGCGACAATTTCTCGCCCAGTTACACCACTGGTACCAGCCACAGGCTCAATAAAACTTTGATCTGAGTCACTAAACCCAGAAAAGGAGTCACCTCCCTCTGACTCGTCACCCTCAAACAGAAAATATCCACAGGAACTGTGAGGTCGTGGTAGAATTGGGGTAGAAAATGGGCGAGGAGGCATGGGAGAGCGTATAGGCCTCGCCATGGCATGGCGGTCATTCTCACTTTCACTGCTGCTGCTACTGTCACCCGACAACTGTGTATAATCCTCATCGTTGTCTGAATCGTCAAACACACTTTCTTCACCTTCAGAGAATAATTCGTGGGCTATTTGCTCTGGGGTGAGGGACTGAGTGGTGCGTGCCCGTGAGGCGTTTGACCGTGCGCTCGCCATGGTGACTCTCGCTAAACTGAGGCCTCCCATGCCATCGGATCGTGAGCTGGATTTTTTTTCAAAATGGCCGCTGTTTACTAGAGCCCCTGGGCAGCGTATGGGACCCCCAGCTACACCGCAGGCCATTCAAATCGTGCGCGGTACCCATACACTTCATATGAAGTGAAGCGCAGTTGACTGGTAAAACGATTTACACTTCATATGAAGTGATGCGCACTTTAAGGGTTAATCTAACAGATAATTTTAAGTTGATAAATTCTAGCAGAATTTATAAAATGATAATAGGTACATTGAAAGAAAAAAAATGAGATGAGAGAAATTGGTAGGTATATTAAAGTAGAAAAAGGGACTATTATGGCCTGTTAAAAAAGAGAGGGGGGAAGTAGGGGTCCAAGACCTCTTTTGGCTGTGTAACAATAAGTAATTATCAAAAGAAGGGAAGGCTATGTAGCAGTAAGGCAGTGAGGTGAGGCAGCTACTTATTTGAGGAATGCTTATTTTATTTACCTTATAAGCTGCAGCAGCTTATTTTATTTGAGGAATGCTCAACTGATTCCTCTACATTTAGCATTAACAAATTTGTGTCCAAGACCTTTTCCTCCTGTTACACAATTATTGCTGTGTGTAACAATAATTATCAAAAGAAGGCACCAAGCCGGGAAGGCTATGTAACAGCATTGCAGGTAACAATAAACCCAATTTTCTGTGGGGAGCCCCTACGGCTCCCTGGAGCTTATCGGGCTAATGTATGTTATGTTAGACCGGGACATTAGCTAAGGAGTTCAGACCTACCAGGGACCAGCGCCAGAACCTGGCCCCTTCAGAGAGGTTTCAGGGAGCAATGGCCCTGGAAAACCCCATATGGTTGGGGGTTTTCCTTATCTGCCATCGACCGGGGTTAGGCACCCAGAAAGGTAGGCGTAACAAAACAAACCCCACATGGTAAGAAACTACAACAAAAACCGAACAGAGAGGTAGAAAACTCCCTACAATCCCAAGGAAACAAGCAAACAAGCAAACATCACACTTTACTGCCGCGCCGATCGTCCGCGCAGCCCTCCCCACCCCGGGAGGGGGAGGGGGGAGCCCCGGACCTACCGCGCCGGCTGCCAAGCTCCAGTTCGTTCGCTAATGTCAACCGGGATTGACGCTTCTCTGGCCTCAGTTTCCTAGGCGGTGTTTGCCTTGTGTGGCGTTCACTGCCGTGTGTTGTGGTGTGCGGTGGCCAGGAGTACTTCATCAGTGCCGGGGCTGCATGTGCTTAGTGGCTGACTTCCCTAAGCGCCCTGTGAGTACTGCCCTTGCGTAACAGGGTTATCTTCCCTGGGGCGTTCGGGAACCATTCCCGTAGAGGTTCTTGCTGCTCGGCATTTGCCTCGCCCTTGGGGCCAGCTGGGGCTTGGGGCCCTTGTTTGGCCCTGGGTAGGGATTGGTATTGTGCTGGTTAGGGCGTCAAGGTGTTGCGCAGCCTGCCACCTATGCGGCGGCCGGTTTCTGTTGCCTCTGGAGACGGTGTACTTTTGCGGGGTTTTTCTTTTGTTTTTCATTTTCTTGCCTGGTGGGGGTCTGCCTAAGGTGGTTATAGTTCCACTGGTAGTGTTTGGCGGCCCTCTGCTAGGCCCCCGTGCTTGTACACGTCTCAGGGGTTTTCAGTGCTATAATCTACCCTCTTGTTATGTTTGGGTTTCTTAACCGGTTAGCAACACCTTGCCCGGGCTTCCCGTAGTTGTTACCCTACGGGCCCTGGAAACCCCTGTCTGGGCTCGGGGGACCATTGAATGTGTCTTCCGGGTTCCAACCCGTCTTGAACGGGATCGTTGGTTGCTGTTCCCTTGTCTCCGGGTGACAGTCGCCATTTTTACCTCCGTCATGCTGCCTGTTGGGTCACTGACACCTTGTCCCGGAGTCTTGCGAGTGATTCTCTGCTTGTTCTCCAGTACTCTCCTGATGTTATTACTGTTCAGAGTACAGGCGGCATCCGTGTTGCAAGCTAGGTTAGGTTGCTGCAACATGCTAGGTTGGTTTCCCACTCGAATGCCCCGTGGCCGCCCTGTTTGGTTAGGTGCTGCTCGCCCCTTTCTCTCCATGTTCCCGGCTCCGGACCGTCTGCGGGTTTCGGGGTCGGGGCGGGGTTCAGTTGCGGCAGAGACTCGGGCGGTTTTCGGGGGATGCCCCGTTCGGGTTGGGGACGGAGGTTTGAGCCTGTGCCTCCTGCCAAGGCTTCTGGGTCTTACCAGCGGCCCTTTCTTGTTGCCTTTCCCATGGGCTCTTGCTTTTCTTTACGGGCGGAGGGCTTGGAGGACGGCTCTGCCCCGGGGCCTCTGTTGTTGGTTCCCGAGGCTGTGGGGGTTGCCTGCTAGCAGTTCTGGGGCGGTTTTGCCCCTTCAGGGGTTTTTCTGCTGTTGGGCGTCGTTTTTCGCCCTTCCAGTCTGCTAGCTTCCCACATTTGCTGGCGTGTTTTTGTGTATTAAGCGTCAGTCACAGCCCCTGCTGGCGGCCATTTTCGTCTGCCGGTTTCCCGGCGTGGCCACCAGGGCGGCGTTGCGGTTTGTTTACATGCGTCTGGGTGTGCGAGCGAGCGTCTCTGGTGAGTTTTCAAAAAATTTGCAGGGTTTTTGTTCTCCTGTTGTCGTTTCTTTGTTTTTTCTGGTGTTTTCTTGCCGTTGCCTGTTCCTCTGGGAACGTTTGGGTGTTGATTTTGGGTCTGAGCCTCTGGGTTTAGGCTCAGTGCCCCTGGCTGGTATGCTTGCTCCCACACCTTGCCCCTCGGTTTTCGGTCTGTTGGGACCGTTTTCCCAGGGCGTTCTGCTGGGGTCTGTGCTTTGCCTTTTAGTGGTGTTCTCCGCCGGCAAATGTGGTGGTTTGGGCTCCCACTGGTTCGATTCTGGGTTCCTTTGGGTTCCTTGGTTTCGTTCTGGAGGTTTCTTCCTCTTGGGCCCCCTTTTGTGGGTTCAGGGGACTTTGTTTCCTCGTGTGACTCGGTTCTGCCTTTTGGGGTTCCGGGGTCTTCCTGGCTTGCAGACTGAGCTTTTTGGGTCTTGGCACATGTTGTGGTTGTGCTGGGACTTTGTGGTTTTGCTGTCGAGGTGGGCCTTTTGATGCAGTTTTGTGCCTTCTTTGCCTGGCCGGCGTAGTGCTCTTTGCCACTAGTCGGCGGCTTGTGCTTTTACAATATATGTCCTCACCTAGTTGTGCTTGTGGGGTTGAGCTCTGGCTCCTTGGTCCTGCCTCTCAACCGTCCGTCAACAGGTAATTACCTAAGTGTAATTACCTAAGTGTAGTTACAGGATGAGAGCTACGCTCGTGGTGTCCCGTCTTCCCAGCACTCTTTGTCATATAACGCTTTGAAACTACTGACGGTCTTGGCCTCCACCACCTTCTCACTTAACTTGTTCCAACCGTCTACCACTCTATTTGCGAAGGTGAATTTTCTTATATTTCTTCGGCATCTGTGTTTAGCTAGTTTAAATCTATGACCTCTTGTTCTTGAAATTCCAGGTCTCAGGAAGTCTTCCCTGTCGATTTTATCAATTCCTGTAACTATTTTGTATGTAGTGATCATATCACCTCTTTTTCTTCTGTCTTCTAGTTTTGGCATATTTAATGCTTCTAACCTCTCCTCGTAGCTCTTGCCCTTCAGTTCTGGGAGCCACTTAGTAGCATGTCTTTGCACCTTTTCCAGTTTGTTGATGTGCTTCTTAAGATATGGGCACCACACAACAGCTGCATATTCTAGCTTTGGCCTAACAAAAGTCATGAACAATTTCTTTAGTATATCGCCATCCATGTATTTAAATGCAATTCTGAAGTTAGAAAGCATAGCATAGGCTCCTTGCACAATATTCTTTATGTGGTCCTCAGGTGATAGTTTTCTATCTAGAACCACTCCTAGATCTCTTTCTTTATCAGAATTCTTTAAAGATTTCTCACATAATATATAGGTTGTGTGGGGTCTATGTTCTCCTATTCCACATTCCATAACATGACATTTATTAACATTAAATTCCATTTGCCAAGTGGTGCTCCATATACTTATTTTGTCCAGGTCTTCTTGAAGGGCATGACAGTCATCTAAATTTCTTATCCTTCCTATTATCTTAGCATCATCAGCAAACATGTTCATATAATTCTGTATACCAACTGGTAGATCATTTATGTACACAATAAACATCACTGGTGCAAGAACTGAACCCTGTGGTACTCCACTGGTGACATTTCTCCATTCTGATACATTGCCTCTGATTACTGCCCTCATTTTTCTATCAGTCAGAAAATTTTTCATCCATGATAGAAGCTTACCTGTCACCCCTCCAATATTTTCCAGTTTCCAGAACAACCTCTTATGTGGAACTCTGTCGAAAGCCTTTTTTAGGTCCAGATAGATGCAGTCAACCCAACCATCTCTTTCCTGTAATATCTCTGTGGCTCGATCATAGAAACTGAGTAAATTCGATACACAGGATCTTCCAGATCGAAAACCATACTGTCTGTCTGATATTATATCATTTCTCTCTAGGTGTTCTACCCATTTAGTTTTGATTAGTTTTTCCAATACTTTCACTATTACACTTGTCAATGATACAGGTCTATAATTGAGGGGGTCTTCCCTGCTGCCACTTTTGTAGATTGGAACTATGTTAGCCTGTTTCCACCCGTCTGCTACAATTCCTGTACACAGGGATGCCTGAAAGATCAGGTGAAGTGGAATGCTGAGCTCAGATGCACATTCTCTCAGAACCCATGGTGAAACGCCATCTGGGCCAGCTGCTTTGTTCTTACCGAGCTCCTTGAGCATTTTTTCCACTTCGTCTCTAGACACCTCTATGTGTTCTATGTTGTTCTCTGGAATTCTTATTGTATCTGGTTCCCTAAAGATTTCATTTTGTACAAACACACTTTGGAACTTTTCGTTTAGTGTTTCACACATTTCCTTTTCATCTTCCGTGAATCTATTTCCCATTTTCAACCTCTGAATATTATCCTTTACCTGCAATTTGTTGTTTATGAATTTATAGAATAGACCTGGTTCTGTTTTACATTTGTCCGCAATCCCTTTTTCAAAATTTCTTTCTGCCTCTCTCCTCACTGCCGTGTAGTTGTTTCTCGCATCTTTGTATCGCTGGTATGTTTGGGGGTTCGGCCTCTTCCTGTATTGATTCCATTTTTGTGTCTTTCGGTCTCTAGCCCTCTCGCAATTTCTATTGAACCAATCCTGTTTCCTAGTTCTGCATCTCTGTTTTGGTATAAATTTTTTTGTGCCTTTATCATATATTTCACAAAACTTGCCATACATCTCATTCACTTCCTTGCCTAGCATCAAGTCTGTCCAATTATACTCACTAAAAAAATTTCTAAGGTCACCATAATGTCCTCTCCTGAAGTCTGGTTTTTCAACTGCTTCAACCTCCTTATTTTCTTCCAGCTTATAACGCATTGCATACTTTATTCCCAAAAAGACATGGTCACTTTTACCCAAGGGAGGAAGGTACTGAATGTCAAATATCTCTTCCTCCTTCCTGGTAAATATCAAATCTAGCATGGAGGGAACGTCCCCTTCCCTCATCCTCGTAGCTTGTTTAACATGTTGATACAAGAATGTTTCCAGGATGAGGTCTACAAATTTACATTGTTTAAAAATTTAGTTTAAAAAAAAAAAAAAAAAAAAAATTTAGGTAATTACCTAAGTGTAATTACCTAAGTGTAGTTACAGGATGAGAGCTACGCTCGTGGTGTCCCGTCTTCCCAGCACTCTTTGTCATATAACGCTTTGAAACTACTGACGGTCTTGGCCTCCACCACCTTCTCACTTAACTTGTTCCAACCGTCTACCACTCTATTTGCAAAGGTGAATTTTCTTATATTTCTTCGGCATCTGTGTTTAGCTAGTTTAAATCTATGGCCTCTTGTTCTTGAAGTTCCAGGTCTCAGGAAGTCTTCCCTGTCGATTTTATCAATTCCTGTTACTATTTTGTATGTAGTGATCATATCACCTCTTTTTCTTCTGTCTTCTAGTTTTGGCATATTTAATGCTTCTAACCTCTCCTCGTAGCTCTTGCCCTTCAATTCTGGGAGCCACTTAGTAGCATGTCTTTGCACCTTTTCCAGTTTGTTGATGTGCTTCTTAAGATATGGGCACCACACAACAGCTGCATATTCTAGCTTTGGCCTAACAAAAGTCATGAACAATTTCTTTAGTATATTGCCATCCATGTATTTAAATGCAATTCTGAAGTTAGAAAGCATTGCATAGGCTCCTTGCACAATATTCTTAATGTGGTCCTCAGGTGATAGTTTTCTATCTAGAACCACTCCTAGATCTCTTTCTTTATCAGAATTCTTTAAAGATTTCTCACATAATATATAGGTTGTGTGGGGTCTATGTTCTCCTATTCCACATTCCATAACATGACATTTATTAACATTAAATTCCATTTGCCAAGTGGTGCTCCATATACTTATTTTGTCCAGGTCTTCTTGAAGGGCATGACAATCATCTAAATTTCTTATCCTTCCTATTATCTTAGCATCATCAGCAAACATGTTCATATAATTCTGTATACCAACTGGTAGATCATTTATGTACACAATAAACATCACTGGTGCAAGAACTGAACCCTGTGGTACTCCACTTGTGACATTTCTCCATTCCGATACATTGCCTCTGATTACTGCCCTCATTTTTCTATCAGTCAGAAAATTTTTCATCCATGATAGAAGCTTACCTGTCACCCCTCCAATATTTTCCAGTTTCCAGAACAACCTCTTATGTGGAACTCTGTCGAAAGCCTTTTTTAGGTCCAGATAGATGCAGTCAACCCAGCCATCTCTTTCCTGTAATATCTCTGTGGCCCGATCATAGAAACTGAGTAAATTCGATACACAGGATCTTCCTGATCGAAAACCATACTGTCTGTCTGATATTATATCATTTCTCTCCAGGTGTTCTACCCATTTAGTTTTGATTAGCTTTTCCAATACTTTCACTATTACACTTGTCAATGATACAGGTCTATAATTGAGGGGGTCTTCCCTGCTGCCACTTTTGTAGATTGGAACTATGTTAGCCTGTTTCCACACGTCTGCTACGATTCCTGTACACAGGGATGCCTGAAAGATCAGGTGAAGTGGAATGCTGAGCTCAGATGCACATTCTCTCAGAACCCATGGTGAAACGCCATCTGGGCCAGCTGCTTTGTTCCTCCCGAGCTCCTTTAGCATATTTTCCACTTCATCTCTAGACACCTCTATCCGCTCTATGTTGTTCTCTGGAATTCTTATTGTGTCTGGTTCTCTGAAGATTTCATTTTGTACAAACACACTTTGGAACTTTTCATTTAATGTTTCACACATTTCCCTTTCATTTTCCGTGAATCTGTTTCCCATTTTCAACCTCTGGATATTATCCTTTACCTGCAATTTGTTGTTTATGAATTTGTAGAATAGGCCCGGTTCTGTTTTACATTTATCTGCTATCCCTTTTTCAAAATTTCTTTCTGCCTCTCTCCTTACTGTGTATCGGTTCCTGTGCCTCTTGGGCTCTGTCGTGTCTACATGTGACATTGTATGGGGGTCAGCCTCGTTACTTGTGTGAGGAGTCGCCACATTACTTCTTAGTGCTTTCCCGTTCCCATTCTGACACAAAAAAAAAAAAAAAAAAAAAAACTTTAATTCTATCTGTGGCTCTTTTGGGTACTCAGTTTCCACCTGTGTCCCCTAGTGCGTGTGCCCCTTGTGTTACATAGCCTGTCCTTCTCAACCCTGTCGATTCCCTTGGGTATCTTGTATGTGGTGATCAGGTCTCCCCTCACTTCCTCTTCCAGCGAAGTGTGGTTTCATTCCCGTAGTCTCTCCTCATGACTTCGGTAGTGTACTTTTTCTTTCTGAAGGGGTTCTGTTCCCTTCTCTGTTGACTGGGCGCTGGGGGAGCAGCTTGCTCTGTTGCCTCTCGCTTGGTCCCGCTGTTGGTGGGCGCTTTGGATTGTCTTCCGGCCTCTGCTGGCGTCGGAGGACGGCTTCTCTCCCTTGGGGGGGGTTCAGAGCTGGCGGGGTGGGCTTCTTCCCTGCGCTTCGTCATTTCCTCTTCGTGGGTGCGTGGGGCGTGGTCGATCCGCCCCATCCTTCTGGGCTTCCCGTCTGCTCTTTGCAGTCATGAGCTTTTCCCGTCTGCTCTTTGCAGTCATGAGCTTTTCCAGTCTGCAGTTCTTCTGGACTACTTCCGTCTGCGCCCTGGATCCTCTGCCCTGCTCGGAGGACTGTTGTCTCCTGTTCGGATTCTGTTAGGGCCGGGTGCATGGATGGTGGACCTGGACCTCCAGGTCACTTCTTGGCACGTTCCTCTCCTGTTTTTCTGGGGCTAGCACGGTTGGTAATTACCTATGTGTACTTACCTAAGTGTAGTTACAGGATGAGAGCTACTCTCGTGGTGTCCCTTCTTCCCAGCACTTTGTCATATAATGCTTTGATTATAATTGTCATATTGTCATATAATGATTGTCATATGTCATAATGTCTTAATATGATTGTCATACAATGCTTTGGTGGTGGGGCTTCAGGTTTGCTGTTTTTATTGCATTCCCTATTTTGTGAAGGGCACTTTGTATATTCTTTGCATCTTTACCGGATCTTAGTGCCCTGTCTGCGTCTGAGATTCGGTGTCTGGCCTACCTCGACGACTGGCTGGAGTGGGCTCCCAGTCAGTCCGCTTGTCTGCTCGCCAGGGGATGGTTCTTTCCAGATCGCTGGGTTTGGTTTCCTGGTGATCTGGAGGTTTTACCTTCTGTTTCCGTCCCGGGTTCGGACCTGGGCCTTGTTTCAGGCTCTTGGGCCCCTCATTGTCTTCCCTCCAGAAGTGTTACTGTGGCTGTGGTCCCGCCTTTGGCTGTTCAGGAGGGGGTCCCGGGTTGCTCAGCGGTTGCTTGGGCGGTTGTGCGGGAGTTTGCACTTCGGCGTGCTTGTCTGCCCGCGGAGTCGGGTTTGGCTCCGGCGTCGTTTGGTAACTACGGAGACTCCACTTCCGCCTCTTGCATTCCTTGGGTTCCTCTGGGGATCTGGTGTTGGTGCTGCGTCACCAGCTTCCTCTTTGGGGTTTTCGGGGTTCCGTGCCTTGGCAGCTCCCCGAGCCTTCGCTCGATGTGTTCACGGACGGGTCGTCTCTCGGCTGGGGCTTTGTGACCAGTGCTCACCAGGTCGGCCGAGGTTGATGGAGTCTGTCTGTCCGTCGGGCTCACAGCCCGGTTCAGGTGTTCATGGCTGTCTGGTTTGCGCTTCGGAGGGTTTGGGTCACTAGGTACTCTACCATTCAGCTCTGTTTGGACTGTTCTCTGGTGGTTCTTGCCGGAACCACAGGGGGTTTGGTTAACCGTGTGGTTCGTGTCCGGGGTGTGTCCTGCGTCCTGGTGGACAGCTGTCTCGGTTCATTCCTCTTCGTGGGTTGGCCAGTCGTCGCCGATTCGTTTTGTTGGCTCTGTTGGGCTTATGGCCTCCTGGCCATGGACGTCTTCGGGTCGGCGTGGTCTAGGCGTCGCCCGTTTTGTGGCGCCCTTCCCACCTGCGAGGACTTCACGGTGGAGGCTTTCGGCAGGCCTGGTCGAGGTGGGGGGTACCTGTACCTCTTCTCCCGGTCCAGCTGTTGCTTCGGGTTCTGGCTCGGTTGCAGCCCATTCCCACGAGAACAGTCCTTATGGTTCCACGGTGGCCGGCCCGGCCTTCTTTTCAGACGCTGCTTGATAGGTGTCCGTACCCGGGGCGTTTTTCCTGAGGCTTCGCCTCTTTCAGCAGGCCGAATCGGTCCTGTCCGTGACTGGTTCGGCCTTCTCTTTGGCTCTTCGCGTCTGGTATTTTGACGCAGGTATCGCCATCTCTATGGTGTTCAGGTGGCTTTGTTGACGGTGTCCCACCTGCGAGCTTCGTCTTGGAGACTGTATGACGTTTATTACGTTTTCTCGCGTTTTGTTTCCCCTCCGGCCTGCTCATAAGTCGCCTGAGCCATCCTGGTCCTTGTTCAGGGTGCCTTCTTCTCTTCCCCTCAGTTTGTGGTAGCCCCTTCGGTTTCAGTTTCCTCGTCTTTGGTACTGGTGGTAGCTTTATTGGTGTGCAGCCTTTCTCTGTCCTGGCGACGGTCGAGACGGCTGCTTTCCGGAGGGGTTCTTGGGGTATTGGTACTTGTTTGGTTTGGCCGGGGGTGCGTCCTGTGTTGTCCAGTTGTGCTTTTTGCTGTTGCCGGCGTACCGTGCCTGGGGATGCGCTGTGGTTGATCCGGTTCCTTCGTTCCCTGTTTTCAGGGCTCGGGTCTCCCGGGTCGTCCGCAGTGTTTTCCTTCTTCCTGCGGTCTGTCTTTGCGCCCGTGCTGTTCAGACGTTTGCAGCAATTGCTGCTGTGTTGGTGACGTCTCGGGCTCATTTCGGGCGCAGGGAATTGTGGGTCGCACAGGTTTTTGGCCGCCCATCCATATGTGCGTCTGTTCTTGGGCGTTCTTGTTGCCTTGGGTCACAGGTTTGCGACCGGTTGTCTTGGCTTTGCGTTGCAGAGTTTGTGGCGGCCGCCTCCCGGGTTAGCCCTTTCTTTTCCTTCTCTTTGGGTATGAAGCTCCAGGGAGCCGTAGGGGCTCCCCACAGAAAACCAGCGTTGAATGTAATGAAACGCCATTTTCTGGGTGAGCCCCGGAGGCTCCCTGGAAACCCTCCCTCCCTCCCACCGGTCGGCAGTTTTTTCGCGTTGGTTGAAGCTTAGCTTCCGAACTGGAGCTTGGCAGCCGGCGCGGTAGGTCCGGGGCTCCCCCCTCCCCCTCCCGGGGTGGGGAGGGCTGCGCGGACGATCGGCGCGGCAGTAAAGTGTGATGTTTGCTTGTTTGCTTGTTTCCTTGGGATTGTAGGGAGTTTTCTACCTCTCTGTTCGGTTTTTGTTGTAGTTTCTTACCATGTGGGGTTTGTTTTGTTACGCCTACCTTTCTGGGTGCCTAACCCCGGTCGATGGCAGATAAGGAAAACCCCCAACCATATGGGGTTTTCCAGGGCCATTGCTCCCTGAAACCTCTCTGAAGGGGCCAGGTTCTGGCGCTGGTCCCTGGTAGGTCTGAACTCCTTAGCTAATGTCCCGGTCTAACATAACATACATTAGCCCGATAAGCTCCAGGGAGCCTCCGGGGCTCACCCAGAAAATGGCGTTTCATTACATTCAACGCTGGTTTTTTAACAGATAATGCACCTGTTACTACAACAAATCCTGCCAGCTGTAAAAATATTGATCCAGTTATTTAAATAAAAGAATATAATGAAACAAATATTTATGGGTTGTTTATCCTATTTTCTGAGGGGAACTCCCTTCGGCTCCCCAGAGCTTACTAGGTTGATATGCTAATGTCAGACTTTGGCATCAGTCATGTGTATGGAGTTCTATGGGCTTACCGGGGACCACGAGCCAGAACCTGGCCACCTCAGAAGAGGCATGGGGAGCAATGGCCTATAGAAACCCCCGTTTGGTTGGAAGCATTCTATGTCTGCCATCAACCAGGTTAGGCACCCAGAAAGGTAAGCATCCCAAAACAAACCCCTATTCTGGTGAAAATTGCTACCACAAGCCAGACAAGTGGATAGAACTCTCCTAAAATAAATGAGCAAACAATCATGATGTCACACATCGACGTGCCGCTGTCCGCGCAGCTCCCCCCCTCCTTGGGAGGGGGAACGGGGAGCCCCAGACCCATCGTGCTGGCTATCCACCCCCCCCCCAGTTCTAAGGCTGATGCTAAAGGCTGAGGTCGTGTGCTCCGGCTCCGGTGGTTGTTTCAGCACTGTACCTAGAGTGTGGTGTCTGTCTTCTAGGTGGTGCATGAGTCGGGAGTGTTTCTTCAGTACTCGGGCTGCATGCGCCTAGGGTTCCTTCCCTAGGTGCCCTGTAAGTACTGCCCTTGGGGCTTGGGGTTCCCTTCCACAAGTTCCTTGGGTTCTGCCCCTGCTAGGCCGTTTACTGCTTGGTTTTCGGCTGCCCCTTGTGTGCTCGGGTGTTCTGTCTCCCTTGTTCGCCTGGGGTAGGGGGCAGTTTGCACTGGCGGGGCGCAGGGTACTGCGCAGCTAGTTTTCACCTATCATGTTTGGTGTCTGGTGGCGTCCCTCCACCATTCATTGCATGCCACAGCTTCTGTGTCCTGGGTTGCACTTTGGGTTGATCCAGTTTCCCTCCTTCCCTGTTTGCGGGTCTCCCGGGTTGTCCGCAGGATTATTACGGCTAGCCGGCCTACGGTCTTTCCCCGTGTCCATGTTCGCAAGTTGCCCGAATGACTGTCCTGGGCAGTCATTCAGGCGCGGGGTTTTTGGCGGTCGAGCAGGGTCCTGGCTGCTCGTTATCTCGTGCGCGTTCCTGGGCCTAGTCGGGCCTGTGTCGCTTTGGATTGGCAGTTGCAGCCGGTTGTCTCGACTTAAAGTTGAGGAGTGAGCGGCGATCACCTCCCAGGTAGGTCACTCTACTTTCCTCTGTGGGGAGTTAGCTCCAGGGAGCCGAAGGGGCTCCCCCCAGAAAACCAGCGTTGAATGTAATGAAACACTATTTTCTGGGTGTGTCCCGGAGGCTCCCTGGCATCCCTCCCTCCCTCCGGTTGGCGTTTTTTTCACGTTTTTTTACATTCAGCCTCAGAACTGGGGGTGGATAGCCAGCGCGATGGGTCTGGGGCTCCCCCTTTTCCCTACCGGGGAGTGGGGAGCTGCGTGGACAGCGGCACGGCGACGTGTGATGTCATGATTGTTTGCTCGTTTATTTTAGGGGAGTTTTATCCACTTGTTTAGCTTGTGGTAACAATTTTCACCAGAATAGGGGTTTGTTTTGGGATGCTTACCTTTCTAGGTGCCTAACCCGGTCGATGGCAGACATAGAATGCTTCCAACCACATGGGGATTTCTATCGGCCATTGCTCCCCTTGCCTCTTCTGAGGGGGGCCAGGTTCTGGCTCGTGGTCCCCAGTAGGCCCATAAAACTCCATATACATGACTGATGCCAAAGTCTGACATTAGCATATCAGCCTAGTGAGTTCCGGAGAGCTTCCGGGACTCCCCCAGAAAATGGCGTTTCATTTCATTCAACGCTGGTTTTTTCTAATGTATATCCAAAAAGTGAAAAATTGAGACATACTGCACAATTTAATGATTCACAAGAAATATTAATAACATTGTTGTCTTCTTTTTATCTTCTAATGTGTGGTTTGGTAAACATTACTAACAGTACATATCAATATGCGATCTTAATGATCCATGGTTAACATTTATGATTTAATAAGGATAATACTGGAAATAATAATAATAATAATAATACAAGCTATAATTTAAAACCTTTATTACTGATTTCTTTTTATTAACAAGCTTAGGTATAAACAGCAATGTGCTGCTACCCTATACTATATGAAAGATTACAGTGTAGATCATAAACTAGCTACAAGCTCATCCAAAATCCCCACCTCACAGGATGGCCAATCATACATGGAATCAGGAGAGAATAAGAAATGTAAGGCTGATCTATTGGCCCCCACTAGGAAAATCTGGGTACAGCACAAGAATATCTTCAAATATTCCTGAGTGTATGAAGTAATTACAGAGCTCAAAGTACCTCATACCATTTGGTCAGAAGTCACTGATAACAGGGCAATCACATATATAATGTTGGAGAGTATGTCCTCTCAAGTACGACTGAAAACAGAGTTTTTTTTACCCAGGGGGTTAAAACCCATGGAACTGCCTACCCGCTGAAGCCGTAAATGCCAAAATCCAGCTAGAAAATACCATTAGAACAATTGGCCTGACTTGACAAGCATTGACTTTTTGTCCTCGTCGAGGCCACTAGATAGTTAGTGGCCCTTGGGTAAATTTAGGTAAATATATTACAAAAAAATACCATTGCTTGTCAAATCTTGGGAGCAACAAGGAAAGCTATACAATATCTCTTAGAATTACATAGGTAAAAAAAAAGTAACACATTTGTTTACTACAATGTCGGTGCTAACTGTATAAGTTGAAAAAACTAAGTTTTACTTCAAAATATACTAATTTTATAAGAAAATTCTACATAAATAATTGGCAAGTGCATCACAGATAAGCTTAGATATGGCAGCATCGTGATTGGTTACAGCTGTAAGATGAAAAATGTTACCTTCTCTCTGGCCAAACTAAAAGCCCTAGTGGCATCTAGCAAAACCTAAGTGAACTACTGTACTGTACTTAAAAATCTTCGTACGTACACTTTTCTGAATGGCTCTTTGGCGTTTTCTTAGCCGGTACTGTACTTAGGAACCTTCGTAACACACATACTTACAAAGAAATACATGGAGCTTCGTGAATCTAGGTCCAGGTTCTGGCTCGTGGTCCCTGGTTGGTCTAGAACTCCTTTCACACTGACTGATGCCAAAAGTCTAATAATATGCATATCAGCCTGGATAGCTCCGGGGGAGCCTCCGGGTTTTTACCCAGAAAATTCAGTTTCATTACATTCAATGCAGTTTTTTTTATTGAAGTTTAAATTTTGAAATTTCTCACAAGACTTCGTTGCCATATGTTATTTCAATATACTCTACAGTGAGGAGAGACATTTTCTGGAAGATTTGATTTCCTTGTCCTAATGCAACCAAACATTGATGTCTCCCCAGCAGCAGAGTTTTTTTTTTTGCTTTACTGTATTTAGAGTATAGGTAATGCAAAGTTTATAGTTGAACAAACAATAATGTAAAATTTAATAGTATTTCACAAGGAAAGAACAAAATGTAAGCTCGATTATCCGGATTCTGATAAACTGGATATCGGAGTCACCCAGACAAAATTGCTTCTGGATAATTTTATGTCCATATCTGGATGAATGTCCATAGAATTCAAATGACTGGGGATTTGTCTGGGTACAAATAGACAGGCAGAGCGTTTACCGTATATGCCGGCGTATAAGTCAACATTTGAAACCTAAAAGACAACTCCAAAACCAGGGATCGACTTGCTGTCGAATATAAAATGTGAACATTTACCACTGAGACAAACAAGTGAAACACCCTGCCTAACACTCGTTGAACACCACTTTCCATAACTCTCGCAGCCCATCACAATTATTTAGGAAATTTCACTTGTGAAATTACTGTAGACACTAATCCGAAATCCGACCATCCGGAAAACGTCCTAATCTGGCCAAAATCGTGGCCGGATAAATTTCTCACCATCTGGCAAAAATGTCCATGGGAGCCAGACCAGAGGGTGTTTGGCCGGATCAGTGGCCTAACACTCATTGTACACCACCACCAGGGAGGGAGGGAGTCACCCCTCACTGCTGCTCACTTCTTCTGTCCTGTCCACATTCACTCCCTCCCTCCCTCCCTCCCCTCCTCAAGAGATCCTTCTGTAGGTGGTAGTAGATTGCCAGCCTGGAGAATTTCCATCTAATACTGTACAATTAAGCATTCATGAAATAAGTATTTTTATAACTTTTTATTATCCTAATAATATTGCTAAACAAAATCTGTAACCAAAAATATATATGATAATATACTGTACATCCAGAATTTAAGAAACAATTCTGGCTAACTGTGACGAGTGTAGGATTATCTGAGTGAGCCCGTCCCTCCCCACACCACCGACACACCTCCCCCACCCGCCCCACATCCCATACACACACTAACCCTTAAAGTGCGCATCACATCATATGACGTGCTGGACGTTGTTCCAGTCAACTGCGCATCACGTCATATGATGTGTTGGAGTACTACGCAAGATTTAAACAGCCCGCGGATACACGGGGTTCACCACACCTTCATCAGGGCTCTTGTAAACAGACGCCATTTTTTAAAAAGATCGTGGGCCAAACTCCCGGGTGTTATTGGCCTCAGTATTGAGTGAGCAACCAAGCCTGACGCACGCAGCATGAGCTAACAGCACTGCTGTTCAGCTTGTGACCACAGCATCGCCTAAAAATGCCAAATTATACTTGTTCATGCTATTATATAGCGATGATATTATTACAGAAGACCCCTGACTGTGATAAAACTGACCAGGGTTCTGATAATAGCAGGATTGTGGTGATATTTAGCGCTGTGCGCCATGGAAGGAGGAGTAATGCTGTGGGAGGGAGGGTGGTGGCGATGTCTTTTGACTGTGTGTGGCCACCTTTTATTGACTGCACTCAGCATACCAGCTTAGTGGTTTGCTATGGTGAACACAAATGTAGATACTTATATATAACGTGTGTATAGAGGGTATAAACAGCAAGAGAAGGTTTGGAGCCGCCATTTTGGTGAGGGCGGTGTTGTTTACTGGTTACCACGATGGTCTTTGGGCACCATACCAGTTTATTTGTACAAGTATGGTGAATAAAACAGGTAGATATTTATATATAATGTGTGTATATAGCGTAATAACACCACACAGTATTGTTGGAGGAGAAATATTAGTGCGTCTGGCCTTGAGGGCGGCTGCCGATCAGCTGACTGTGTGAGTAGCCACATCTTTGTGCCTTTACTCACCATACAAGCTTATATGTACAGTTATGGTGAACAAAACATGTAGATACTTATATATAACGTCTGTATATAGTGAATTATAGCAAAAACATTATTGTGGGAGGAGAATGTGGGGGAGTCAGATGACTGGAGGGAGGGCAGGAGTGGCTGGCTGGTACACGGCAGTCACTCCTTGTTACTTTTTGACTCATAATAGCTACTTAGTGGTTCGTTATAGTGAACAAAACATGCAGATACTTATATATAACCTGTGCTTATAATGTAATAACCGACAAAGTATTTGTTCACTGATTGATGAACATAATTGAATCAACAATATGCACACCATATTTTTGAGTACAGCAATGATTCACTCATTTTATTATATAAATATATCAAACTACACACTATTGAATAATATTACAGCAAAAAAAGTATGAAAAATCAATCAGAGACATTGAAATAATTCGGTAATTATCTCTTTGTGGCAACTCCGGCCTGACAGCTTGCGAGCAACAGACCGCCTGGGACGCACGCTGAGTCAGCTCCTATAATTTGCCAGACTTCCCTGCCCTATAGCGGGCAATATATGCCACTTACGATTTTTTTATTATTTTTCCCGTGATCAGTGAACACAAATGAACAGGTTAGAAAGAAAAAATTATTTTTTTTTTTTTTCAAAATGACATGCGCCTGTGTGGATGACAGGATATTAAACCCCGAGCATGTTAAGGGCTAACCCTTAAACCGCCCAATACATATATAGATGATTTCAGTAACGAAACCGAAACCGTGCAATACATTAATAGATGTTTTTGTGTCTAGTGCTATAATTTAAACGCCCCGAGTGGGATAGGGGTAGTCATCAGCGAGCCGCACCCGACCATAAACAAATGCCACCTGGGAAAAAATCCTGCGTAGGTCGCCATTGTGTACGGGCCTCAGTTTTCTGGCGGACACCATGGCGAGCGCATAAAGTTCCAATGACCGACTTCGCTCAACGAGGCATTCCTTGTGACCTCTGACCGAGGACGAAATTAATAAAAATTTGTTCCCGGATGGTGATGAATCTGATATTGACGACTCCGATTTTGAGCATGATTATACACAGTCCTCAGAGGTGGATACGACTGACAATGAGTGTGAACATGCTAGCTCCACCAGGGCTAGGCCTAGCATCTCGCCCATTCCTCCTCGCCCTCACTCGACCCCACTTCGTGCCAGACCACACAGTTCATGTGCTACCTTGCAGGATATTGATGTTTTGGTCAACGAGTCTGAGGAAGGTGAATCATTTTCCAGTTTAGTGACTTAGAATCGGAAAATAGTTTCGGTACTAGTGCCAGTGGAGTATGTGGTGTTGCCAAGCAACATTTTGTCATGTCAGCAGCATCTGGCCCAGCCATACAGCACCGCATGGCACCACATGGGGACATTGATGAACAAAGACCCTTAACATCAAGTAATTTTCGTCACCATCCCTGCCCGCCCCTACTGTTCCTATACCTGCTTCAGCTACTGGTCCACAGTTTCCTCGCCGTGGTGCCGCTATTGCCTCTCGAAAAGACACCAGGTGTTTTTTGTGGAGTGATGGGACAGATTTTGTTCCACAAATATCTGTTTTTGATAATTCAGATGTTGGATTACAGACCTTTTCCCTGATAAAGGTACAGATATGTGTGAAATGGACTATTTTACTGCATATTTTGATGAGCCTCTAATGGAATGTATTGTTCAGGAAACGAACAAATATATGGCTGATCTCATTACTGAGGAGGAGTTATTTGATTTTTCACGTTTACAGCGATGGAAAGATACGACTGTGGGTGAAATGTGTGTGTTTTTGGCACTGTGTATGAAACATTGTGTCAAACACGTAATTGACCATTATTGGAGCAAAGACCATACTGTTTCAACACCAATGTTCTGCAAATATATGTCTCGAGACCGATTTGAGATACTCCTCAGGTGTCTTCGTTTTGCAAATGATGAAGACCAGAATGATGATAGACTTTGAAAGGTAAGGCACGTCCTGAATGAACTTATTGGAAAGTACAGGGTACAGGGAAAGTACTATGTACCAGCTCAGAAGCTGGTGATTAACGAATCCCTTGTGCTTTTCAAAGGACGTCTTGTCTTCAAGCAGTATATTCCCTCCAAACGCCACCAATTTGGATTGAAATTCTTTGTACTGTGTGACTATGAAACAGAAATTGTGTTGCACATGATCATGTATACGGGTTCAAATGTAGACATTCCTGCTAATGACCAACATGGCTTCTCAGGTAGTGTTGTGAAGTTACTGCTTGCACCATATCTGAACAAGGGCCACATATTGTACACAGATAACTATTATACCAGTCCCTTGCTAACTAGGTTCTTGCTTGATAATAGAACTGGAGTGTGGCACAGTGAAGGCAAAACGAAGGGAAATGCCAGTGTTTCACACTGCTATGCAAGTTGGTGATTGCAAGCTAAGGAAAACAGGTGCAATGCTTTCAGTGCGGTGGAAAGACAGGCGTGAAGTGAACATGTTGACCACCATTCACAATGGTACAATGTTGGACAGTGACAAGGTGAACAGAACCACAAAAGAAATAATCTATAAGCCAGATTGTGTCTTGGACTATAACATCAACATGCATTTGGTGGATAAATGTGATATGATGGTGGGGGCAGTGGAGTGTGTACGGAAAACAGTGAAGTGGACCAAGAAAATGTTTTTCCACCTCATTAACGTAACAATGCTGAACAGTTACAATATGTATCTTGTCAAAACAGGTTGTAAACAAAATTTCCGTGCGTTCAGTTTTACTGTAGTGACATAATTACTAGAGAAGTTTGGCAAAGTAATTCATGGCATATAGAGACCCATTCTGAACCCGGTATTGCACCATGATCCAACACCCAGGCTTGCTTTCAGGGATGCCTTTGTCACACACAATCTTAGGTATTTACCACCAACTGCAAAGTGTGCTGTTGGCCAGGGTGAGTGCATTGTATGCAAGACAACAAACAAGAGGCAACAGAAACGAGAAATGATGACTTGGTGCACAGCGTGTCAGGTCCCTCTGTGCTATGTCAAATGTTTTGACGTGTATCACAGTCTTTATGAGTTCTAATTGTTCAAGACTGGTGCAAAAACGTCTAAATACAGAATAAGTGGGAGTAAATATTGAAAATAAATCATAAGAAATAGTATATTTATTGAAAATAAGACATATTAGTGTCACAAGTATTTGCACAAAAATGTGCATATAATATACATTGACAACAGTTCTATGATAACAAATCGTCAAGTGAGAACATATTAACCACACCAGTGAAAAAAATAGGTTAAAATACCCCATAGATACTGTAAATAATACCGCGAAAATAAATTCGCGGTAACTCTGGTTCCTTCTCTGTCGTGCCTGACTCAGCCCGGGCGCACAGCTCTCCAGTGAAGATGAATCGTGACACCATCACTCAAGTTCTCGGCTCATTTACATCATTGGTAAGTACAATTGATTTTTTTTATTATTTTTTCCATGCTCAGGTAACACAAATAAATGGATTAAAAAGAAAAATAATTTTTTTGGAATTTTTGTTGTTGTTGCGCTTGTGGGTGTTTGAAGCCATTTGGACCCCTAGCGGTTTGAGGTTTAACCCTTAAACTGCGCATGGCGTATATATATGCCATGAGTGACATGTCCCACAGTGCTTATGGCGTATATATACGCCATAGGGTGCCAGGCACGATTCAAATGGCCCCGCGGCTACACGGGGTTCACATTAGCTTCCTCAGGGCTCTTGTAAACAGACGCCATTTTTTTTAAATATCATGTGTGAGAGCCACAGTACTGTTGGAGCAACCAAGGCTGGCGCACGCAGCATGAGCGAACAGCATTGCTGTTCAGCTTGTGACCACAGCATCGCCGAAAAATGTCAAAATAATTCATAACTGCTATTATTTAGCGATGACAATATTACAGAGGACCCCTGACTGTGATAAAAATGACCAGGATTGTGATAATTAGCGCTGTGGGAGGAGTGATGCTGAGGGACGGAGGGAGATAGCATCGTTTACTGACTGTGTGACCACCTGTTATTGTCTGCATTCACCATACCAGCTCAGTGGTTCTCTATGGTGAACACAAATATAGATACTTATATGTAATGTGTGTATTTGTGTAATACAGTGGTACCTCGGAATGCGATTGTCCCTGTATGCGAGGTTTTCGGAAGGCGAGGTGTATTTACTCCAAAAATTAGTCTCGGAAGGCGATGGTTACTTCGGGAGGCGAGTTTGAACGCGAGTTTGTTGATACGCGTACAGCCGACCTAGCGCGTGGTCGTTCAGCGATCGTCGCCCCTCTGCCCCGCTGCCCCTCAGTTCACCATTGTCTCGCGCTCAGTGACTATCCCCACATCAATTCTTGTCGTGGATTTTCAGTGTTTTGTTGGATTTTTGGTGATTTGTCTATACAATTTGTTATTATATATCTCACCATGAGTCCCAAGAAAGCCAGTGGTAAGGATAAAGGCCAGAAAGCTCATGTGAGGATGACAATAGAGGAGAAACAAGAGATCATTCGGAAGCATGAGAACGGTACACGTGTTGTTGATCTTTGTAGGCAGTACAAGAAAGCCACATCAACAATATGCACTATACTTAAGAAGAAAAATAAGATTATGAGTGCTAATGTGGCAAAAGGAGTAAGAACATTAACGACACAAAGACCACAAATACTTGAAGAAGTGGAAAAGTTGTTATTATTTTGGATACACGACAAGGAGTTGAGGGGTGATAGTGTTTCGGAGGCCATTATTTGTGAGAAAGCCAGGGTGTTGCACGAAGACCTTCTAAAGAAGACCCCTGCAACGAGTGATGCAGATAAGAAAGAGTTTAAGGCAAGCAGGGGCCGGTTTGAAAAATTTAGAAAGAGAAGTGGTATCCATAGTGTTACAAGGCATGGGGAGGCAGCCAGCTCAGACAAACCAGCCGCTGGACGATTTATTGACGAATTTAAAGAGTTTGCAGAGACTGGGGAATACCTACCGCAACAAGTGTTTAATTGTGACGAAACAGGACTGTTTTGGAAAAGAATGCCTAAGAGGACATACATTACCAAGGAGGAAAAATCCTTGCCTGGACACAAGCCTATGAAAGATAGGTTTACGCTTGTGCTGTGTTCAAATGCGAGTGGCGATTTGAAAATTAAACCCTTGCTAGTGTATCATTCTGAAAATCCAAGGGTTTTCAAACAGTATAATGTGCAGAAAACCCGTTTGTCTGTGATGTGGAAGTCTAATAAAAAAGCATGGGTCACTAGGCTTATTTTTTCGGAGTGGGTGAATGAAGTGCTGTGCCCTGCGATAGAAAAATATCTGCAGGAGAAACAATTGCCACTCAAAGCCGTGCTTCTCCTTGACAATGCTCCTGCTCATCCTCCAGGCTTGGAAGATGATTTGATGCCTCAATACAATAAATTCCTCACAGTTAAATTCCTTCCTCCTAACACCACTCCTCTAATTCAGCCTATGGACCAGAAAATCATAGCGAATTTTAAGAAACTGTATGAAAGGGCACTTTTCCGGAAATGTTTTGAAGTGACTGAAGCCACAAACCTCACCCTCAAAGAGTTCTGGAGAGAGCATTTTAACATTTGTAGTGCTTTAAAACTCGTTGACAAAGCCTGGCAAGAAGTGACTCAAAGAACCCTGATCTCTGGCTGGAGAAAATTGTGGCCTGAAGGTGTGAGAGAACTAGACTTTGAGGGGTTTGAGCCTATAAATGATGCGCCTATTGTTGAGGAAATTGTTAGTCTAGGCCAGCAAATGGGCTTGGAATTGGATGGTGATGATGTGGAGGAGTTGGTGGACGAACACAACGAAGAACTGACCACCGAAGAACTCCTAGCCCTTCAACAGGAACAGCAAGCCAACACAGCAGCGAATGATTCTGCAGTGGAGGAGGAGGTGGCAGCAGCACCAACAGCACCAGCGAGTGTCCCTTCTGCAGTAATTAAGAAGGTGTGTCAGATGTGGGAAGAGATTCAAACAACTATTGAACATACTCACCCAGACAAAGCTGTAGTAGGCCGTTGTCTTAATCTTTTCAATGACAATGTGATGCTTTACTACAGAGAGAGCTTGCGAAGAAGGGAAAAGCAAGCTTCCATGGACAAATTTGTGGTGAGGAAATCGAGCAGTGAGCCTCAACCAGGACCTAGTGGCACTCAGGTTAAACGTCCCAGGGAGAGCACACCAGAAAGGTCCTCACTGCCTGATGTGATTATGGAAGGGAACTTCCCTTCCAAACAGTAACTCCTCTCCTCCTCCCCCCTCCTCACCATCTTCCATACGCCTACAGCACTCGACAGTAAGGTAAGTAATAACTGGAACATAGTTTTGTAGGTTTATTTAGATGAATTAGGTAAATTCGGTATAAAAATTTAGTTTGATGTGGGGTTTTTGGGGTAGTCAGGAACGGATTAATTCATTTCCCTTTATTTCTTATGGGGAAATTAACTTCGGAATGCGAGTTTTCGGAAGGCGAGGCATCTCCAGGAACGGATTAAACTCTTATTCTGAGGTATGCCTGTAACATCAAAAGGATTATGTTGGGAGGAGCCATTTGGGTGACGGAGGTGACATCGTCTGCATGATTTGTCTGGCTGTGTAGAGGGTGGCCACTATGCTCTTTGGGCACTCTTCAAAAGAAGATAAAGAGAAGCTGAAACTGAACCTCGCCGAGGCAAAACGTTTAAATGAGAGCAGGAATGAAGAAGAAATCAATTCTTTTTTCTACAAAGTGATAGGGGTAGGCAGACCAGTAAAGTGGTACATAAAGGCAAACCAACAAAATCATTAGAGAGAAGGGGAGTGAAAAATTAGAAGAGGGGGAACAAGTTCCTGAAGATTGCATACACCAGCATAGATGGAGTAAGATCGAAGATACTGGAGTTAAGTGATGTAATACAGCTGCAGTCACCAGACATTGTTGCACTCACGGAGACAAAACTTGAAGATGTTATTTTAAATGAAGTCATATTCCCAAGGGGCTACTCAATTTGGAGACGGGACAGAAAAATTAGGAAAGGCGGTGGCGTTGCTGTGCTGGTGAAAGAACACCTAAAGGTGAACGAAATAATGACTGCCAATCCACAAGAAGTTGACATAATAGCACTAGAGATCTGTCATGAGGATGATAAACTAATGATCATAAATGCATACAGTCCACCGCTAAGGAGCACATGGTCAAAGGATAGTAAAAGAGATAGTAAAAGAGAAGGTCTTATAACAATAATGAGAGAGATCATAGCGTGAAACAGGTGAAATTTGGGTGAAATTCCCAAGAAGAGAGAGTCCTCCTGACTCAGAGGTGGATTCTCCTTCCACACCATAACCCCTCTCCTCCTTCCCACCTCCCCATCGTCTCCCTCAAGCCAGCAACTACTCTTCATAAGGTAAAGTAAATATTAAAACACTACAACAAAACATTTATATTTACATGTGCAGTATTATATTTACATAAAAAAAAGTCATACAAGTATGGATGTTTTTGGGAGTGGAACGGATTAAATTTATTTCCTTTATTTTAAATGGGGAAATTTGTTTCTTAACTTAAGACGAGTTTTCCAGGTAACGAGCTCGGTGCCAGAACGGATTAAACTCGTTAATAGAGGTTCCACTGTATATCACACTACACACTATTGAATAATATTACTGCAAAAAAACTAAGAAAAAATCAATCGGAGACATTGAAATAATTAGGTGATAATATCTTTGTGGCAACTCTCACCTGTCAGCTCGGGTGACGCTGACCGGCTCTGACGACTGCTCTGTCACTGCCCACTTTTTTCCAGACTTCCTCGGTCTATTGTTCCCAAAATATGTCACCTACAATTTTTTTTTCCCATGCTCAGGGAATAAATTAACATTTTTAGAAGATGAAATAATATTTTAGAATTTTTTTTTCTTGCGCACAGGGGTGTAAATCTCCTCAGGACTCCTTAGCAGCTTAAGGGTTAAAGGTCAGTAGTTCAACTGTCCATAATTCATAAGTAAAAATGTATTTATTTAATTAATAAACAGGAACCAATACAGAGCACCACTTGGTTCCCGAACTTTAGTTATCCGAAACTTCCAGTTTCCCGATTGGGGTTGGGGAGTCACGCTACACGAACCAAGTTCGGGTAAGGAAGCGGTCAGCCAAGCGTCACACTGGCCCAGTGGTGGCGGGTGGAGATGGTTTAGTTTGCTCACTGACCGTGTCGGGCGCAGCCTGCTACCCTGTGACGTCACAGACTCATGGCCTATTGTTCCCATTGTTTGAATTTGTCACGAGACTGGAGTGTTCATTCCGTGACTTTGTTTTACATATCAGCACAACCAAGGAACATCCGTGCACCATGTCGACTCCAAATGCACGCATTGTGTCAGTGAAAGCATCTACAAGCGGGTTACATAAAAGAAAGAGGTCAGTGATGACATTTGAGAAGAAAGTTGAAATAATTAAGAAGGCGGAGAGCGGTGTCTCGAGAAGTGTCGTGTGCGCTGAATATGGCATTAGTAAAAGTACTGTTTTTGATCTTCTTAAGGCTAAACCTATCATTTTTTACTATTTCTCTAGCAGTGAAAGTGATAAAGCAATACGAAATAGAAAGGTAGTAAGAAAGCAAAGGTAGAGAGTGTTGATAACACAGTGTGGGAGTGGTACAAACAGAGACGTGAGGTGACGAAGAAGCCAGTGGCAGGCTGGCTGCTCGTGGAAAAGGCGCGTGAATTTCACCAAGCAATGAAAATTACTCAAAAGTGTGTGTACAGTGATGGATGGCTCAGAAGCTTAAAAACCCGTCATGGCATTAGGTTCATTAAAGTGCATGGTGAAAGACAATCTGCTGATATTATTGGTGCTGATGAGTAAGTAAGTAAATTTGCGGAGATGGTACAGAGCACCACTTGGTTTCCGAACTTTAGTTATCCAAAATTTCCAGTTTCCCGATTGGGGTTGGGGAGTCATGCTACCTGAACAAAGTTCGGGTAGGATGGGGTCCGCCAAGCATCACCTGTGGTGGTGGGTGGGAGATGGTCCAGTTTGCCCACTGTGACTTCACAGATTCACGGCCTATTATTCCTATTATTTTGAATTGTCATAAGACTGGAATGTTCATTCTGTGCTTTTATTTTACATATCTGCACAATCAAGAAACATCTGTGCACCATGTTGGCTCCAAATGCACGCATTGCGTCAGTGATAACTGACTGGTGGGTGGATGGATGGGAGAGCTTAGGTGGGAGGCAGTATGAGAGAGGGGGGAGAATTAGTCAGAAAGGGAGGGAGAGATGCTAGGAGGGAGGGGGAGGTAGGGAGAGATGCTAGGAGGGAGGGGGAGGTAGGGAGAGATGCTAGGAGGGAGGGGGAGGTAGGGAGAGATGCTAGGAGGGAGGGGGAGGTAGGGAGAGATGCTAGGAGGGAGGGGGAGGTAGGGAGAGATGCTAGGATTTAGGCAGGAAGGGAGGGAAGTAGTGAGAATTAGGGAGGGAGGGAAAGGCAGGCAGGCAGGCTGGCTGGCTGGCTGGCTGGCTGGCTGGCTGGCTGGCTGGCTGGCTGGCTGGCTGGCTGGCTGGCTGGCTGGCTGGCTGGCAGGCTGGCTGGCTGGCTGGCAGGCAGGCAGGCAGGCAGGCAGGCAGGCTGGCTGGATGGCAGGCAGAGAGGGAGGCAGGCTGGATGACAGGCAGAGGGAGGCAGGCTGGATGTCAGGCAGGCTGGATGTCAGGCAGGCTGGATGGCAGGCAGGCTGGATGACAGGCAGAGGGAGGCAGGCAGGCTGGATGGCAGGCAGAGGGAGGCAGGCTTGATGGCAGCCAGAGGGAGGCAGGCTGGATGGCAGGCAGATAGGGAGGCAGGGATAGTCATGTGGTTGAACCGCGTGACCTTGAAGAGAGAGTATGGGATGTAGGGGGGGGAGTTGTTGGTGGTGGGGAGAGACTAGCTCACTCCCGAATTTTAAGCCTAACACACTCGACCCGTTAGCAGGATGGCAGGGAAGGAGGCAGGCAGAGAGTGAGGCTGGCTGGCATGCAGGCTGGCAGGAAACATCCAGAGGATGTTTGCCAGACGTCTTAATAATCAGCTAGGAACAATTAAGGACTTTTATAAAGTGGATCAGGACTTCACTTATTGTTGAGTACAAACAAAATACGGTCGTATTTACACTATGAACCTGTCGATTTTTCCCCTAGAGTTTTTTCATAAATTTTTCATAATTTTTTTTTTCTTTACATTTCTAGTTTATTTTTTCCCTTTATTTCTCGTTTACGAACTTACATGTTAACCGACGGGTCTCGTCCCCAAGGGGTTCGGAAACCAAGTGGTGCTCTGTACAGGAACAAAATTTATCTCCAGAGCAAATTTATAATGCTAACGAGACAGTTTTGTACTGGTGTATGCTACCCACAGACACGATGGCTCATAGTGGTGAGGACAATCCTTCGGGTGCTTATAAACAGAACAAACAGAGAATTTCTTTGTTGTGCTGTGCAAATGCAGTTGGCACGCACAAATTAAAATTACTTGTGATTGGAATTAGTAAAAAAAAACAGGGCTTTAAAGTCAGCCAGGTGCCTCCCTGTGATTTATAAGGACCAGCCAAGTGCGTGGATGTCTCGAGTAATATTTGTCGAGTGGTTTAATAAGAACTTTGTACCCGAGGTGAAGGAGCATCTGAAAAGTGTTGGTCTCCCGCAAAACAGCAAAGTTGTGCTGCTGCTAGATAACAGTTCAACGCATCCACGAGGTGATGAGCTTGTAAATGGCAATATTATTGGAACGTTCTTGCCACCCAATACAACTTCAGTGAGCCAACCCATGGATCAAGGAATAATTAAGAACCTTAAACACCACTACAAGAGGATGTTTGCCAGACATCTTAATAATCAGCTTGGAACACTTAAGGACTTTTATAAAGTCTTCACAATAAAGTCAACTATCTGGACTATTGCTAGTGCATGGGATGAGGTAAAGCAGGCAACACTAAGGAATGATTGGAAAAAACTTTGGCCCACGTCAAGTCTGTTTCCTGAGGAAGATGACGAGGCAGATTTTGAAGGATTTGCGGTGAAGAAAGTTAGCGAGAGGAAAAAATTAAGAGAGGAACTTCTAGCCTATGTCAAGGGGGATTAAGTCCCCTGAGCTGAGAGCAGAACTGGTGACTGAAACAATAGATGATGACATTGATAGATGGATAGATTTTGATGAAGAAGCCCCAAACAATCGAAACATGACTGATGATGAAATTATAGAATTAGTAAGTACAGCAAAAAAGCCAGAAGAGTGCAATGAAGAAGATGGAGAGGAAGAGGAAGAGGATGAAGAAATGTTAAAGGAAAAATGTAATATGGAAAAAATTCAGAAAATTTTTGAAGACATTCTGGCATTTATGGACACAAGTAACAGTGAGTTTGAAATTAAGGACATGATGACTCGGTACAATTTGTATATGAAGTTTTTAAAAACGAGAGCCAAGGGAATGAAACAAATGTCAATTACAGAGTCTTTTGCAATGGCTTCCAAGAAAGCTCGCATTGCATCACCTGCACCTGACTCATCGCATGTTGACCCAGTGAACCCAACAACTTCAGTCAACCCAACAATTTCAGTCTACCCAACAACTTCAGTCTACCCAACACTATCGACATCCACCACCACCTCTTCCATGTAAATAACTATGCTTCATCAACAGCGATCATCAACATAAGTGGATCAAGACTTCAATTATTGGTGAGTACAAACAAAATACAGTCGCATTTACTTTACGAACCTGTCAATTTTTCCCCTAGAGTTTTTCATGTATTTTTTTTTTTCCTCCATTTCTCGTATACGAACTTACATGTTAACCCTCAAACCGCTCGGGGTCCAAATGGAATTAACACCCAAACGCGCAACAACAACAAAAAATCCAAAAAATTAGTTTTTCTTTTTAATCTCTTTATTTGTGTTCCCTGAGCACGGGAAAAATAATAAAAAAATTAATTACACTTACCGTGGACGTAAATGACCCGAGAAGATCATCAATGACGTCACGTCTGATCTTCGCTGGACCGCTGTGCGCCCGGGGTGAGTCAGGCGCGACGGAGGAGGAGCGCGAGTTGCCGCGAATTTATTTTCGCATTGTTATTTACAGTATCTATGGCATATTTTACACCCATTTTTTTCACTGGTGTGGTTCAATATGTTCTCACAAGATGATTTATAAACATAAAACTGTTGTCAATGTATATTGTATCCACATATTAGTGTCACAAGTATTTGCACAAAAATGTCTTATTTCACAATAAAATATACTATTTCTTATGATTTATTTCCACAATATACACTCACTTATTCTGTATTTACATGTTTTGGCACCAGTCTTGGACATTTAGAAGTCATCAAGACTGTGATACTCGTTGAAACATCGGACATGGCACAGAGGGACCTGACACGCTGTGCACCAAGTCATCACCATTTTTCTTTTCTATTCCCTCTTGGTTGTTGACCAGCATACTACACACGCTGGCCTACTGCACGCTTTCCAGTTGGTGGTAAAAACCTGAGATTGTGTGTCAAAAAGGCATCCCTGAAAGCGAGCCTGGGTGTTGGAGCATGGTGCAATACCGGGTTCAGAATGGGCCTCTGTACACCAGGAATTACTTTGCCAAACTTCTGTAGTAATTGTGTTACTACAGTAAAATTGAAGGCACGGAAATTACGTTTACCACCTGTTTTGACAAGATACATATTGTAACTGTTCAGCATTGTTACATCAACAAGGTGGAAAAACATTTTCTTGGTCCACTTCACTGTTTTCCGTACACACTCCACTGCCCCCACCATCATATCACATTTATCCACCAAACGCATGTTGATGTTATAGTCCAAGATACAATCTGGCTTATAGATTATTTCTCTGGTGGTTCTGTTCACCTTGCCACTGTCCAGCATTGTTCCAGCATGAATGGTAGTCAACATGTTCACTTCACGCCTGTCTTTCCACCGCACTGAAAGTATTCCACCTGTTTTTCTGAGCTCGCAATCACCAACCTGCATAGCACCTGGAAACACTAGCATTTCCCTTCCTTTTGCCTTCACTGTGCCACACACACCAGTTCTATTATCAAGTAAGAACCTAGTTAGCAAGGGACTGGTATAATAGTTATCTGTGTATAAAATGTGGCCCTTGTTCAGATATGGTGCAAGCAGTGACTTCACAACACTACCTGAGAAGCCATGTTGGTCATTAGCAGGAATGTCTACATTTGTACCCGTATACATTATCATATGTAACACAATTCCTGTTTCACAGTCACAGAGTACAAAGAATTTCAATCCAAATCGGTGGCGTTTGGAGGGAATATACTGCTTGAAGGCAAGACGTTCTTTGAAAAGCACAAGGGATTCGTCAATCACAAGCTTCTGAGCTGGTACGTAGAAATCCCTGTACTTTCCGATAAGTTCATTCAGTACGTGCCTTACCTTCCAAAGCCTATCTTCATCATTCCTCTCTTCATCATTTGCAAAGTGAAGACACCTGAGGATTATCGCAAATCGGTCTTGAGACATATATTTGCCAAACATTGGTGTTGGAACAGTATGGTCTTGCTCCAATAATGATCGATTACGTGTTTGACACAATGTTTCATCAACATACACAGTGCCAAAAACACATACATTTCACCTACAGTTGTATCTTTCCATCACTGCAAACGTGAAAAATCGGATAACTCCTCCTCATCAATGAGATCACTCGCATATTTGTTCGTCTCATGAACAAGATGTTCCATTAGCTGCTCATCAAAATATGCAGTAAAATAGTCCATTTCACACATATCTGCACCTTTATCAGGGAAAATGTCTGTAATTCCAACATCCGAATTATCAAAAACAGGAATTTGTGGAACAAAATCTGTCCCATCACTCCACACAAAGACACCGGGTGTCTTTTTAGAGCCAATAGCGGCACCACGGCGAGGAAACCGTGTACCAGGAGCTGAAGCAGGTCTAGGAACAGTAGGGGCGGGCAGGGATGGTGATGGAAAGTTCCCCGATGTTGAGGGTCTTTGTTCATGTGGTGCCATGCGGTGCCGCATGGCTTGGCCAGATGCTGCTGACAGGACAAATTGTCGCTTGGCAACACCACACACTCCTCTACTGGCACTAGCAAAACTATTTTCCGATTCTAAGTCACTAAAACCGGAAAATGATTCACCTTCTTCAGAATCGTCGAGCAAAACATCAATATCTTGCAAGGGAGCACATGAACTGTGTGGTCTTGCAGAAATTGGGGTGGAGTGAGAGCGAGGAGGCATGGGCGAGATGCTTGGCCTAGCCCTGGTGGAGCCAGCATGTTCACACTCGTCGTCGGTCGTATCCACCTCTGAGGGCTGTGTATAGTCATGATCAAAGTCTGAGTCGTCTATATCAGACTCATCACCATCTGGGAACAAATTACGAGTAATTTCGTCCTCGGTCAGAGGTCGCGAGGAACGTCTCGCTGAGCGGGGTTGGTCGTCGGAACGTGATGCGCTCGCCATGGTGTCCGCCGGGTAACTGAGCTCTGTACACAAAGGGGACCCACGCTGGATTTTTTCCCAGGCGTGGTTTGTTTATGTTCGGTCGAGGCTCGCCGATGACTACCCCTATCCCAGGCGGGGCGTTTAAATTATAGCGCTAGACACGAAATCATATATAAATGATGTGCGCGGTTTCGGTTTTGTCACTGATATCATATATATATGTTATGCGCGGTTTGAGGGTTAACCGGCGGGTCTCGTCCCCAAGGGGTTCGGAAACCAGGTGGTGCTCTGTAATACATGTTAATGATTATTAATGTATCGTAATACTGTACACTTAGCACGAAAATCAACATATAATGGCATAAAGCTAAGATGTGAATTTTAATATGGGCGGGAGGCTTTGGTCAGTGTTTTGTCAACGAATTAACATGCTGACTTCATAACACATTCCTCACTACCACTCCTTCACTGACTGGATTGACTTGACTGACTTTGACTGACTTTGACTTGACTTGACTTAAATGCCTGCCTTCCTTTCTCTCCCTCCCTCTTTCTCTGCCTGCCTTCGGATAACTTAAGTTGGCAAACCAAGTGGCTGTCTGTACAAACATTTTTGGAAATGTGCTAATGTGAACCTTTAATATGTACGTGTGTTAGTGCTGGGCCTAACACTCGTTGTACACCACCACCAGGAAGGAAGGGAGGGAGAAGTGTTGAGTGTGTGGGGTACCAGATGTGACTCACTTAAGCTTATTGAAGGAAGGTGGCATTGGAGGTGTTGCAAGAATTATACTGTTTTCTTATTGCTGTGGAGAGCTAGTTACAAATATTAAATAACACACTATAATATTTGAACAGTACAGTACAGTATTTGGTTATCTATTTATTAATTTAAACATTTATAAGAAAATAAAATGGGATTTAACAGAACTTAAGGCGCATATGTTAGGCATCGTACAGTGTGTCAACCTCCACATGTTGACACACGTGAAGGGGAGTTGGGGAGGCTAGCATGAGGTGGGGGGAGGGGGTGACCAGGAAGGAGATCACAGACGACGTAGGATGTTTCTTTCCAGTCTTGATCACCCACCCACCTGCCTGCACGCCAACCTACCCACCTGCCTGCATAGCCAACCCACCCACCTGCCTGCATAGCTCACCCACCCACCTGTTCACCCACCTTTTCAAGTGTAGATATGATAGAGCCCAATAGGCTCAGGAATCTGTACACCTGCAAGAATCGGACTCGAGAAATGTCACAAGTGGAGTACCACAGGGTTCAGTTCTTGCACCAGTGATGTTTATTGTCTACATAAATGATCTACCAGTTGGTATACAGAATTATATGAACATGTTTGCTGATGATGCTAAGATAATAGGAAGGATAAGAAACTTAGATGATTGTCATGCCCTTCAAGATGACCTGGACAAAATAAGTATATGGAGCACCACTTGGCAAATGGAATTTAATGTTAATAAATGCCATGTTATGGAATGTGGAATAGGAGAACATAGACCCCACAAAACCTATATATTATGTGAGAAATCTTTAAAGAATTCTGATAAAGAAAGAGATCTAGGGGATCTATCTAGTTCTAGATAGAAAACTATCACCTGAGGACCACATAAAGAATATTGTGCGAGGAGCCTATGCCACGCTTTCTAACTTCAGAATTGCTTTTAAATACATGGATGGCGATATACTAAAGAAATTGTTCACGACTTTTGTTAGGCCAAAGCTAGAATATGCAGCGGTTGTGTGGTGCCCATATCTTAAGAAGCACATCAACAAACTGGAAAAGGTGCAAAGACATGATACTAAGTGGCTCCCAGAACTGAAGGGCAAGAGCTACGAGGAGAGGTTAGAGGCATTAAATATGCCAAAACTGGAAGACAGAAGAAAAAGAGGTGATATGATCTTTACATACAAAATACAGTAGTAACAGGAATTGATAAAATTGATAGGGAAGATTTCCTGAGACCTGGAACTTTAAGAACAAGAGGTCATAGATATAAACTAGCTAAACACAGATGCCGAAGAAATATAAGAAAATTCACTTTCGCAAACAGAGTGGTAGACGGTTGGAACAAGTTGGGTGAAAAGGTGGTGGAGGCCAAGACCGTCAGTAGTTTTAAAGCGTTATATGACAAAGAGTGCTGGGAAGACGGGACACCACGAGCGTAGCTCTCATTCTGTAACTACACTTAGGTAATTACCTGTTGATTGACGGTTGAGAGGCGGGACCAAAGAGCCAGAGCTCAACACCCGCAAACACAACTAGGTGAGTACAACTAGGTGAGTACCTATCTGATCGCCCACCATCTGCCTGATAGCCCACCCACCCACCTGATCACCCACCTGCCTGCTTGCCCACCCACCTACCTGATAGCCCACCCACCCACCTGCCTGCTCACCCACCTACCCACTTGCCTGCTCGAACCTTTTCACCCACCAAGCCCATCTGCCTGTCATCCACCCATCCAAAACCTACCTGCCTGAACCCACCTATCCCTGCCTGCCCACCCACCCACCTGCCTGCCCACCTACCAGCTAGGCAGCTAACCACCCACCCAGCCCCACACACTAATTAGTGTGTCAATTCAAATCATGATTGTGGTATAAAATTTGTTGTAAATGGTCCCGTTTGGCCTCAGAGGTGAAAAAGTATGTTAATCCGGAAAACGTGATAATCCGGCTGGGGGTCTTTCCCATATTGTCCGGATTAGCGAGTGGAGACAGTATTGAAATTTCTCGGCAAACTGGCGAGGGAGGGCGACAGGCAAGAAGAGCAGCAGGCAAGGAGGGAGGGAGGCAGGCAGAGAGGGAAGGAGGGACCCTTCAGGCAAGTAGGGAGGCTGAAGTGGATGTGTGGGGGTGGGGAGTGTCAGGAGTGGGTGTGGTGAATCTTTGAATGTTGCGTGGGTATCAGGATGTGGGTGTCTACATATATCAGTGTATATATGTAGAGTGTGCATCCGCTGGGAGAGTTCCGCATGTCACACCTTGAGTACCAGAGGGATGGACACAACTCTCACTTTAACCCTTAACCCTTGTGTTGCTAAGGGCTAATTAAGCCTTTGTCACCCACAGGCGCATAACAAAAAAAAATTCTTCCTAATCTGTTAATTTGTGTTCCCTGATCACGTGAAAAATAAAAACAAAATTTAATTGCACTTAACAATGATGTAAATGAGCTAAGCTGACAATATGAGCGATGACATCACAACCTGCATGCTCAGATCCACATACTCAGATCACAAGCTCATTGAAGTGCAAACGACCATCAATACTCAGAATATACCTAAAACGTTGATAAAGCGAGAGGGGCTATTCAGTAAATTCAATTTTAATAATAATAAAATAGACTGGGAGAAAATAAACAGGGAACTTACAAACATTCCATGGGAAACTGTTCTTAGTAATACAAGTCCTACAGAAGGAATAGAAAAACTGACTTCGGAAGCGTATCAAGTCTGTCTGAAACACGTTCCTTTGAGGAAAGCCAGAAAGAGATCCAACGTAGAAAGAGAACACAGACGACACTATAAAAGAAGGAAAAAAATAACGGAAATGCTTATGCAGACACGAATTTCCCGTCAAAGAAGGAATAATTTAAATAGGGAGATTGAAGAAATCGAGCAGAAATTGAAACACTCATATGAAACTGAAGAAAGGCGGTTAGAACAGAAAACAATTGAGGAAATAAAGAAAAATCCAAAATACTTAACCTATGCAAAATCAAAAGCAAAAACCACTGCCAGTATTAGACCTATTCGCACAAGTGAAGGTTCATACACTGAGGATGACAAAGAAATTAGTGAAATCCTATAAAAGCAGCATGAGGACACTCGTTTAGCACTCCAATAAATAACTTGAAAATGGAAGATCCAGACAATTTCTTTATGCAGGATATCCAAACCCCTGTAAATATAACGAATATCAACACGAGCATACTAGACTTTGAAAGAGAAATTGAAAACATGCCCATGCACTCGGCCCAGGGTTCAGATTCATGGAATTCAATATTTATAAAGAAATGCAAAGTGCCGGTAGCACAGGCACTCAGTATAGTGTGGAGGAAGAGCTTGGACATGGAAGAGATAACAGATGCACTTAACCCTTAAATGGCGCATGGCTATATACCATTTGACACCCACAGGTGCATGCAAAAAAAAAAAAAAACTGTTTTCTTCCTAACCTGTTAATTTGTGTTCACTGATCATGGGAAAATAATAAAAAAATCGTAATTGGCATATATTGCCCGCTATAGGGCGGGGAAGTCTGGCAAAAAATAGGCGCTGACTCAGCGTGCATCCCAGACGGTCTGTTGCTTGCCAGCTGTCAGGCCGGAGTTGCCACAAAGAGATAATTACCTAATTATTTCAATGTCTCTGATTGATTTTTCATATTTTTTTTTGCTGTAATATTATTCAGTAGTGTGTAGTGTGATATATTTATATAATAAAATGAGTGAATCTTCGCTGTACTCAAAAATATAGTGTGCATATTGTTGATTCAATTATGTTCATCAAACAGTGAACAAATACTTTGTCGGTTTTTACGATATATACACAGGTTATATATAAGTATCTGCATGTTTTGTTCACCATAACGAACCACTAAGTTGCTATTATGAGTCAAAAAGTAACGAGGAGTGACCGCTGTGTACCAGCCAGCCACTCACTCCCTCCCTCAACACCTCAATCGCCCACATTCTCCTCCCACAATACTGTTTTTGCTTTTATTCACTATGTACAGACGCTATATATAAGTATCTACATTCATGTTCACCATAATGAACCACTAGGTAGGTATGCTGAGTGGCAGTGGCAGCCAGTGGCAGCCCGCCACTGGCTGCCACTCCCTCCCTACCTCACCTCACCTGGCTCGCCACCATTCTGCACCCACCATACTGTTTTTGCTTTTATATACAGACGTTATATATAAGTATTTACATGTTTTGTTCACCATAACTGTACATCTAAGCTTGTATGGTGAGTAATGGCACAAAGATATAGCTACTCACACACCAACCCATCCTCCGAATTGACAGTACGATTTAATACTAAGTGTAATAAGTACACTTTCGTACTGTCATAACCAGTGCATAATTGCACTTATGGGGCTGTTACATTTACCCAACTCCCTCCCCCGATTTAATTCTCCTCGTTTTCTGTTAAGACACTCAGAATTTTAGGATGCAGTTTTCAATTTCAATTAGCAATACACAAGTTTTAAATATCAAGAATTTCTTTTTCAGGTTTATTAAACAATATAGATTTTATACAAAATTTTAAAATATCCTGAGTTTCTTTACAATTTATTGATATATTTTAGTTTTGTTTTATTAGTTTTATAAAACTGTAGTATAAATATAGCTATAGGTTAAGTACTAATTGTAATTAAGAAGCAATAAAATTATTATCTTCAAAAACTAAGACGGTTAGGTGAGGTTGTGGTTTTCTATTCAGTTTTTAAGGTAAACTCAAATATTCACAATATATTTGACAGTACGATTTAATACTAAGTGAAAATAAGTACAATTTCTAACTGCTATGAATAGTACATAATTGCACTTATTTGTCTCCTTACATTTACCACCCCATTTTTGGAGGACGGGCTGCACACACACAGTCAGCTGGCTGCCGCCCTCAAGGCCAGACACACTAATATTTCTCCTCCAACAATACTGTTTCTGGTGTTATTACGCTATATACACACATTATATATAAATATCTACCTGTTTTATTCACCATACTTGTACAAGTAAACTGGTATGGTGCCCAAAGACCATCGTGGTAACCAGTAAACAACATGATAAATCGTGCAGACGACGCCACCACCCTCACTAAAATGGCGGCTCCCAACCTACTCCTCTTGCTGTTTATACCCTCTATACACACATTATATATAAGTATCTACATTTGCGTTCACCATAGCAAACCACTAAGCTGGTATGGTGAGTGCAGTCAATAAAAGGTGGCCACACACAGTCAGAAGGCAATGCCACCACCCTCCCTCCCATAGCATTACTCCTCCCTCCATGGAGCACAGCGCTAAATATCACCACAATCCTGCTATTATCAGAACCCTGGTCAGTTTTATCACAGTCAGGGGTCTTCTGTAATAATATCATCGCTACATAATAGCATGAACAAGTATATTATGGCATTTTTAGGCGATGCTGTGGTCACAAGCTGAACAGCAGTGCTGTGAGCTCATGCTGCGTGCGTCAGGCTTGGTGTTTCACTCAATACTGAGGCCCCTAACACCTGGGAATTTGGGCCACGATTTTTTTTAAAAATGGTGTCTGTTTACAAGAGCCCTGATGAAGGTGTGGTGAACCCCGTGTATCCGCGGGTCGTTTAAATCTTGTGTAGTACTCCAAAGCATCATATGATGCGATGCGCAATTTACTGCAAGTCGGTCAAAGCATCATATGATGTGAAGCGCAATTTAAGGGTTAAAGTAGCAGACATAACCCCCTCTACACAAGGGAGGGAACCAAAGCATTGACAAAGAATTATAGACCAGTTGCACTAACGTCGCACATAATAAAAGTATTTGAGAGAGTGGTTAGGAGTCAGGTCACCAATTTCATGGAGACCAATGACCTTCACAACCCAGGCCAACATGGATTTTGAGTGGGAAGATCGTGCCGCTCACAGCTACTTGATCACTACGACAAAGTCGCTGAGGCATTAGAAGAAAAACAGAATGCTGATGTGATATACACGGACTTCGCAAAGGCTTTCGATAAATGTGACCATGGCGTGATAGCGCACAAAATGAAGTCAATGGGAATAACCGGTAAAGTAGGACGCTGGATACTCAGTTTTCTGTCCAACAGGACTCGGCGAGTAACAGTCAACCATATAAAATCTAGTCCAAGTGCAGTTAAAAGCTCTGTACCTCAGGGTACAGTCCTTGCACCGCTGCTTTTCCTTATTCTTGTAGCGAGTTAATCTTATACTCGCTCCATTATCTCATTATCTTAACACTTTCGCGCTTTATATTAGAGATAACTCGTCACTGGTTTTTCTTACGATTCCGCATAACTGCCTACTTTTCTCATCAGTCGAAAAAATATTTCTATAAATTCCATTTTTTAACCGAAATGGATGGGGATACTTTTGTTTTGTAGAGAATTTATTTGCGAATTTTTTGGTACCAGAATGAATATTATATCACATAAACTTCTATGAGTAAAAAAAAAAATACACAAAGTATGTTTGGGGGTGTGGCGAGCGTGTGGCAGTGGGTTCCCTTTAGCCGTTGATATATCCAACACGTGGGAAATATTTGTATGTGTTATGTATATGTCTGTGTAGGGAATTTTACTGCGATCACTGTCATACAAATTATAAAATGTTTCAACAAGTATAAACATGACAAACATCAAACGAACGAAAACAATGCGTTCGTTTCTGCCGCGAACGCATACTGAGCGACGTGGTTCTATATTTGGCGCTTCTCTTACACATGCTTTGTACCAATGTTATACAGTTCATCTTATAGAAAATTTTATTGCGAACACATTGGTATAAAAAAGAAATACGTACATAGAAAAGTAGGGTCAGGAAACGTATAAACTTTCCAAGCATGATTTCCCCCCTGTGTTTTCGCCAGTGCGCTCGCGGCTAACTACTCTCCACTTCACACACTCTTGCGGGTGGGCAATTACCTATATTAAACATTCATATGCATATGTCCGTGTAGAGAATTTTATTGCGATTCCAATGATACCAAAATTAGCGATGTAGGACAACTGTAGGCTTCGCAACCATTAAGAAAGTGGAAACATTTTGTTGCTGTTTGGCGCTCTCGGCGAGTGATCTGCATAGTTTTTTATTTGGTGTTGATACTCCTTATGCTTGGGCGGCATTTTATAGGTATGCTCTTATAGACAATTTCATTGCGAACACAGTGATACCAAATTTAAATACGTGCGCCTTCAATTATTGTCAGGACAGTCAGAAGAGTGTACACTTTTTCGGTCTTACCGCGTAGGCGCGCGAAGTGCCGAAAGCATCTGGGGTATTGTTTTTTTTTTAGCGCCGAGAGCGCGAAAGTGTTAATGGCATAACTAATTACACAAGCTATAATCCTATCCCTATTTTCAGGTAACGGTTTTTCCACCTTCCTATCTTACTGTGAGGTGTAGTCACCGTATTTAAGCAAGCGATTCGAGAATAGCAAAACAGTACAATCTCCAGTCAAGAATGTAGTACTCGGTGTAGGCAGTTCTAATCTACCCAAGACGCTACGCTACGACACAGAGCAGGCAGCAGACTTCGACCTCATCCAGCTAAAATGCTCTCCCACATAGAGCTCCGCGACTCCGGCCACACTCAGCTCTCTGCTCTGCTCCAGGCTTTGTCTCAACGTCTACGACACTGCTGTATCCAGGACTACTAAATAAATATGAAACTCACTAAACACTGTATCTAATCAACCCAACAACGTAACATAATCGTACGTTACATTCTCATTTTGGATATAGACAAAAATACAAGTCACAGCTTTGTATCATCCTTTGAAGATGACACTAAAAATCAATATGAAAATTAACTCGGCTGAAGACATTGAAAAACTTCAAGCTGATATTAATAAAGTTTTCAACTGGGCATCAGAAAATAACATGATGTTTAACAGTGATAAATTCCAGGTACTCAGGTACGGTAAAAATGAGGACCTTGAACATAATACTGTACAGGGTACAAAACGCAATCAAATGTGCCCATAGTAGGAAAACAGCATGTAAAGGATTTGGGAATAATGATGTCTGATGACCTAACGTTTAGGGAGCATAACCAAGCAAATATTGCGCCAGCCAGTAAAATGATCGGATGGATTACGAGAATTTTCAAATCCAGGGATCCCATCACAATGGTTGTACTCTTCAAGTCACTTGGGTTGTCCCGCTTTGAGTACTGCTCAGTACTCACTTCCCCCTTCAGAGCAGGAGAGATTGCTGAAATAGAGGGAATACAGAGAACATATACGGCATGCATAGACGCGATAAAGCACCTAAATTATTGGGATCGTCTCAAAGCCCTCCAAATGTACTCACTAGAAAGAAGACGAGAGAGATATCAAATAATATACACGTGGAAGATACTGGAGGGCCAAGTACCAAATCTACACAGTAAAATAACAGTGTACTGGAGTGAACGTTATGGAAGAAAATACAGAATAGAACCAGTGAAGAGCAGGGGTGCCATAGGTACAATCAGAGAACACTGTACTGTATAAACATCAGAGGTCCGCAGTTGTTCAACACCCTCCCAGTGAGCATAAGAAATATTGCCGGAACAACCGAGTACATCTTCAAGAGGAAACTAGATTGTTTCCTCCAAGGAGTGCCGGACCAACCGTGTACATCTTCAAGAGGAAACTAGATTGTTTCCTCCAAGGAGTGCCGGACCAACCTTGCTGTGGTTGGTATGTGGGCCTGTGGGCTGCTCCAAGCAACAGCCTAGTGGACCAAACTCTCACAAGTCAAGTCTGGCCTCGGGCCGGGCTTGGGGAGTAGAAGAACTCCCAGAACCCCATCAACCAGGTATATTTGGCCATTTGAGCATAAAAGTTATTATATATCTTGCCATGGGTCCCAAGAAAGCCAGTGGTAAGGTTCAAGTCAAGAAATCGCATGTGAGGATGACAATAGAGGAAAGACAAGAGATCATTCGGAAGCATGAAAATGGTACTCGTGTTGTTGAACTAGCTAGGCAATACAGTACAACAAATCTTCAGGGGAGGAAGAGGAGGCAGTAGAGAATGACCCTTCCTCATTAATTCAACAAATGTGTGCAGTATGGGAAGGACTGCAAAGTTTACTGAAAAGAATCACCCAGATAAAGCTGTAGTAGGCTGTTGCATTGATCTTTTTAACCACCGTGCTGCGCCGAGTTTATTGTGAAATTCCCTGTGACTTCGCTCTCGTTGCACCAGGTACAGATAGATTTTCGCTTCATGTTTCTTCATTCTGTGTGCTTGCAAATAACGCACTCACGTACACCCTAGGCATTAGTACCTGTAGGTGGCATGTATCCAAGCTTGTAAAGCATAAGGTAATCTTGAAAAGATTATAGGAAAAGATCAATTTGTAAGGTAGTCGTGAAAAGATCGCTTTGTAAGGTCCCACACAGGAAGAGATTCAGCAAGCCTCAAAGAGTGTCCATCAGTCAGGAAGAGATTCTGGCATTCTGGAGGAGATTCAGCCACCCTCAAAGAGTGTCCGTCATTCAAGAAGAGATTCAGCTAATCTTGAAAATATCTATGGAAAACACCACTATGGAAGCTGCTAAAACTGTTCATCTGTGCTACTTGTATCAGATGCATCATCACTGAACGCAGAAAACGATTCATCTATGTATCATTTATATAAATTGGAGATAGCATAGCTGGTCAAGGGTGGCGCTCAAAGCTACAACTGGATATGCTCACTGTATCGTCTTCATAGATGCTGTATCACTTGCATCCGACCATTGTGTTAGGTCCTTATTGCGCCTAGCTTCACCAATATCATGACCCTTATGTTCTTCAAACAATAAGGTCTGAATTTCACTGACAGAGCGCAATCTTTTAACACCATGTCAGACAGGTGTTTGGGAACCAGAGGCACATGTGCCACAAATGGTTGCTCACTCAGTTCTAACCCAGCCAGCAGCCCTGGTCTTTCATATTTGTTATCGCAAAAGGTTTGTTCGGTGTTCAGCAGGTAGGCTGCTCTATGTTTCCTAAAAAAAAAAAAAAAAAAAAAAAAAAAACAATTAGAAAAATGGACAAATGCCATTAACCCTTAAACTGCGCAACGCGCCTGCAGGCTCACGTCTGGTTTGCGCAACGCGCCTCCGGGTATTTGTATTTTTCACGTTCCATTCAAAACTCTTGCGGCTACATGGGGTTCACATCAGCTTCCTCAGGGCTCTTGTAAACAGACGCCATCTTTAAAAAAAATCGTGGTCCACATTCCCGGGTGTGGGAGCCTCAGTAGTGTGTGAGCAACCAAGGCTGGCGCTCGCAGCATGAGCGCACAGCACTGCTGTTCAGCATGTGACCACAGCATCGCCTAATAATGTCAAAATATATATATAACTTGTATTATTTAGCTATGATAGTGTTATATTAGAGCCCGAGTGTGATAATGACTGGGTACAATGTTCAAATATCAGTGATTCAATGCTGTTCACGATGTTCACAGCGCTAGCCACAGCACCACAGCATTATTTCGTTCATCTAGGAATCTTCAAATGATTTCTTAGGTTCCTTTTCAAAATAAACGTTTGGTCAATTATTCATTTACAGGAATTAGTGACCAGGATTGTGATAATAGCAGGATTGTGGTTATAATTAGTGTTGTGGGTAGTATTGTGGAAGGAGGAATTTTGATGAGGGAGGGAGGGCAAGAATTGAGGTAGCCTCATTGTGTGTGTGTGTGGCTGCCACTCTTGTTTTGCTCACCATACTAGCTTAGTGGTTCGCTATGGGCAACACATATGTACATGGGTATATATAGTGTGTGTATATAGTGTAAGAACAGCAACAGGAGAATGTTGAGAGGAGCTATTTAGGTGAGGGAGGTGACGTAATCATAGCGTCGTCTGCTGTGTGATTTTTCATGCAGTGTATGGTGGCCACTGTACTGTTTGGACATAATACCGGCCTACTTGCATAGTTCTGGTAAATAAAACATGTAGATAGGTATATAGAACATGTGTAATAAGAACTATAGCAATATAGTGGGAGGAGCAATGTTGGCGAGTAAGATGTTGGAGTGAGGGAGACTGGCTGGGTGTGGCTGCTCTCACTCGAGGTGTCTGAATGTGTTCATGGCCAAATGCTCCTATTGGCCCATACGAGGCAGCTGCTATTGGCCCATACGAGGCAGCTGCTATTGGCCCATACGAGGCAGCTGCTATTGGTCCATACGAGGCAGCTGCTATTGGCCCATACGAGGCAGCTGCTATTGGCCCATACGAGGCAGCTGCTATTGGCCCATACGAGGCAGCTGCTATTGGCCCATACGAGGCAGCTGCTATTGGCCCACACGAGGCAGCTGCTATTGGCCCATACGAGGCAGCTGCTATTGGCCCATACGCGGCAGCTGCTATTGGCCCATACGGGGCAGCTGCTATTGGCCCATACGGGGCAGCTGCTATTGGCCCATACGAGGCAGCTATCGGCCCATACGATGCAGCTGCTATCGGCCCATACGAGGCAGCTGCTATCGGCCCATACGAGGCAGCTGCTATCGGCCCATACGAGGCAGCTGCTATCGGCCCATACGAGGCAGCTGCTATCGGCCCATACGAAGCAGCTGCTATTGGCCCATACGAAGCAGCTGCTACGCGATGTTCTGAATGTGTTGATGGTAAATGTATATAGTGTGTGACAGTGTATAGTGAGTACATATGTTATAAATATACATAAATGAACATGAAACATTGGTGTGAATAACTGTATGATGGGAGGGGCAAAGTTGGCGAATACAATGTTGGAGAAGTGAGGGAGGGCTGGCTGGGTATGGCAGCTCTCACTCGCTGTGTTCTGAACGTTTTGATGGTGAATGTATATAGTGTGTGACAGTGTATAGTGTGTAAATAGATTGTATATACAGTATACACAAATTAGCATGATACATAGTAAATATGTGCTGCATATGTGTACACAAGTTTCATGCACGTAACACAGTGTCTACGGACAGTACGGATGTTGTACTGCGATATTATAGTGTACGTGTTCATTATACATTGGATTGGCACATAAAAATAATGAAAATGTATTTGGAAAGGTGCGCAAAAAATGAACGAAAATATATTCGCGGCAATTTGCGCACCCCGCCCCGAGCGCCCCACCGCCCCCGAGAGCTTATGGCACGGGCGCACAGGGAATGATGACGTCACGCCCCAACTTCCGGACCCCATAGCAGCCAAAGTAAGTACAATTTCGACTTACCCATACTGAGGGAAGGGTTTTTGACACTTTAAAAAGAAAAAAGAATTTTTTCCAGAGAATTTATTTCCTGTGCACTGCGGGGGTGTCACATTTGGGGGCAACGCAGTTAAGGGGTTAAGGTTCGTGCTGTGTTTGGCGGATACGAGGCTCCATTACGACAATCTTTCTTTGTTTCAAATGTGTTCAATTTGTTTTGTATTTTTCATTTATTTATCAATAATGGAGCAGCCTACCTGCCAAACACTGAATGAACCTTTATGGCATTTATCTGTTTTTCAAATTGTTTACCCTACTTTTTTTTTTTTTTTTTTTTTTTAGGAAACATGAAGCAGCCTACCTGCCGAACACCAAACAAATCTTTTTGACATTTTTTTTTTTTTGTTTTTTGTTTTTTTAATTTCACTTCTTTTTTCTACAAAAAAGTCAGTGCTTTGCAACATCACAGCAGTTACCCCCTTTACATCCCAACATCATTAGCATCTTTAAACAAAAAAAATATACTTCATTTGCATCGTCGGAGGCATCCAAGAATGTGTGAGAAGCAGCGCAACCCCACCATGTGGTGTTGTCATTATCCAAACGAGTGCACACCAAACAAGACGAATTGTCAGCAATCGGGGCGCTCGTTACCCAAAATGCTTGCCATTTGAGGCGTTCGTCACTCGAGGTTCTACTGTATATATTTAATTTGCACTCTATAAGGTTTAAATAAAAACCTGATAATCACTCAATCTTTTCTTTTGCAGGTCCTTAGGTCAGAAGAAAAATTACACTTGCTGTGCCAAGACCATTAGAGCTCATGTGTCAGAAATACTGTGTACATGGTGTCATCAGCAGTATCATGAAACTCGTTACAGTGTCAGAAGTACCACATGCACAAGGGTAAGACTTTGATTGAGCCCATTTCAACATCCTGATTATTACATTAATTTTCTCAACATCCTGTGAATGAATGTTTATTTGGCTCCTTCAAATAATGTGTGCTGCCTTATCACTCTGCAGCAAGCACACTTAAATCTGATGGGAAATATAATATTACATATCACTTTCATCTGAATCACCGTACATGCAATGTATGATATATAATGTACACTGTACATCCAACATTTCATGCATTATGGTGACAATGTAAATATGTTTTTAAATACAAATGTATTTGTAAAGGTAAATGTGGTCTATGGTATAATTGATTTTATAATCTCATTATATATTGTGTTTTAGTGTAATAGATGTTTTTAATATTTAATAGTTTTATTTTCTGAGAAACTATTAAGGTTATGTAAATTAAATATTTTAACAAGATAAATTTTTCTGTTTTTGTTACTGTACTAAAATTTAATATAAATATTTTTCATTTTAAAACTAAACACACTTTTCTACTGTATGTGCTATTTTAATTGTTGGCAGGGAATTCTTAAACAAAAAAATCTATTCACAGTACCCAGTACTGTATAGTAAATATTGATTCTTATCTTGGACACGTAATTTACTCTTGAAGCTCTTAGGGCTGCTTACCTGTTGAGTACCTGATTAAGATAAGTGGATCACTGTTCCCTGGTATGATCAACCGGTAGTCTTTAGTAATGTCTTTTCTTTCAATAGTCTGGTTTGGCTGTGTTTTGTATGTGGCCTCTTTGATGTTTTAAATTTTTTCCATAGTACGCTAATTGGAACTTATCCTCATTAAACATCATGTTATTTTCTGTGACCCATTGAAAGATTTTATTAACATTGGATTGGAGGTTTGCTGTATATCTATATTGTCAACTCGAATAAAAATTCTAGTGTCATCTGCAAAGGATGATAAAGTACCATAGATTGTATCCTTGTCTATGATATAAGGATAAGGAAAAGTATCGGAGCAATCACAGTATATCGAGGAACTGAGTTTTTCATGGTGGATGATTCAAATTTTCCTTTGTTGACTATTATACTGTGTTCTGGTTGTTAGGAAGTTAAAGATTCATCTCTTACTTTCCCTGTAATTCCTTTGGTGCACATTTTGTGTGTATTAACACAATGGTCTCATTTCCGAAAGCTTTGTTGAAATCTGTGTACATTACATAAGCGTTTTGTTTCTTCCATGGCATCTAATGCCTTGTTATAGTGGTCTAGTAATTGTGAGAGGTAGGAACACCCTGTTCTGAACTCATGTGGCCTAGGGTTATGCAGATGCTGTGATTTCATGTATTTTGTGATCATCTTAGCACTCTTTCAAGGATTTCTATGATGTGCATGTTAGAGCTATTAGTCTATTAAGTTTTGCATCAACTTTACTTACTCATTTGTGAGGGCTATCCAAATAAGATATCAGTGTTCCTAATGATCAGAATGTGTTTTCTTACTTCAAGGAATAGCGGATTAATAAATAACAGAACGTAAATTGTACTTTCGATACATATATTCTTGTAAAAATCACATACACATTTACACTTAAGGGTTCATTGAATTTAACCCATGTGCTGTGGCTGTATTTATAATAAGACATTCTTCATTGCAATAAAGTATGTGTGTTTCTTCAGAAGCGATGCAAAAGACATGTAAAGTAAGATCATCAGGTAAGATCATGAAAAGTTAACAAAAAATTAACTTGCCACAGGATTTGTTTGGAATGTTTACAGAGCTATGTATACACTAATTTTATGCTGTTAGCTTCATGTGGAAGAGTGCATTTTTATGTAAGCTTTTTCACTCGCGAATTCTCGGGAAATGTTGTACAGAATGTTTTTAGGCTAGAATATTTTATTATATAATAAGCACAATATTTTCTCAGTATTTATGCATCAGTAACACCAGTGGCTTTTGTATTGTCCAATTTTCCATTCTCTTTTATGTTTTGACAAACAATTTGTTTGCTTTAAATTCCTGCCAAAGAGAATGGGATATTTCCAGAAGCTTATTTGATCTTCATTACCATCTATTGACAGCATAGATGACACTTTATAATTTGTTTGCTCTGTGCTGCCTGTCAGGGTTGTAGCACATAAGTTTTGTGTCCCACTATCCAAATGTTTAGCATCCTTAACAACATTTGATTTATGAATATATGAAATTCATGCAGATAAAAAACCACATCATCAATACTGTACACATCACAAACATGTTATTTAAACTTTTCAGTAATATTTATAAAGCAAACAAGTGTTTATTCAGGAGATAAATAATAATAAGTTTTTGCATCAAAGAACTTTTCAGATCTTAGCATTCAAGTAAACTGTACAAAAGTGTCTTCATATGAAAAACATCAGTATTGAATGTTCAGAAATACTATAAAAATACGTCATATAACAGCATACAGTACAAGTATTTATAAATAACAAAGTCAGTATTGAAGATTCATTGTCTAAAACTACTTTCAGAAATATCAAACGTTAAATATGAGCACTTATTCCGAAGAGAAGCCATATCACTGCTCGGTGTGTCTAAAACACTTATCAAGCAAATCATATCTAACAGTTCACATGAGGATTCATACAGGTGAGAAACCATATCATTGTTCAGAGTGTCTAAAAGACTTTAAACAGAAATCTCAACTAACAATTCACATGAGGAGTCACACAGGAGAGAAACCGTATCATTGTTCAGTGTGTCTAAAAGATTTTTCACATAGATCTCAACTAACAGTTCACATGAGGAGTCATACAGGAGAGAAACTATATCATTGTTCAGTGTGTGTAAAAGACTTTTCAAGGAAATCACTTCTAATAGATCACATAAGGATTCATACAGGAGAGAAACCATATCATTGTTCAGAGTGTTTAAAAGATTTTTCACGGAAGTCACATCTAATCAATCACATGAGGATTCATACAGGAGAGAAACTATATCATTGTTCAGACTGTCTAAAAGCCTTTCCACAGAAATCAGATCTAATAGTTCACATGAGGATTCATACAGGTGAGAAACCATATCATTGTTCAGAGTGTCTAAAAGACTTTAAACAAAAATCTCAACTAACAGTTCACATGAGGAGTCACACAGGAGAGAAACCGTATCATTGTTCAGTGTGTCTAAAAGATTTTTCACATAGATCTCAACTAACAGTTCACATGAGGAGTCATGCAGGAGAGAAACTATATCATTGTTCAGTGTGTCTAAAAGACTTTTCAAGGAAATCACTTTTAATAGATCACATGAGGATTCATACAGGAGAGAAACCATATCATTGTTCAGAGTGTCTAAAAGACTTTAAACAGAAATCTCAACTAACAGTTCACATGAGGAGTCACACAGGAGAAAAACCGTATCGTTGTTCAGTGTGTCTAAAAGATTTTTCACATAGATCTCAACTAACAGTTCACATGAGGAGTCATACAGGAGAGAAACTATATCAATGTTCAGAGTGTCTAAAAGACTTTTCACGGAAATCAATTCTAATCAATCACATGAGAAGTCATACAGGGGAGAAACCATTTAAGTGTGCAGTTTGTCTAAAAGACTTTAAACAGAAGTCAAATCTAATCTATCACTTGACGAGTCATACAATGGAGAAACCATTTAAGTGTTCAATTTGTCTAAAAGACTTTTCACAGAAATCAGATCTAATAGTTCACTCGAGGATTCATACAGGTGAGAAACCATATCATTGTTCAGTGTGTCTAAAAGACTTTTCACACAAATCGGCTTTAATAGTTCACTTGAGGATTCATACAGGTGAGAAACCATATCATTGTTCAGTGTGTCTAAAAGACTTTTCATATAAATCACAGCTAATGTATCACATGAGTAGTCATACAGGGGAGAAACCATATAATTGTTCAGTTTGTGTAAAAGACTTTCAAAATAAATCATCTCTAATAGTTCACATGAGAAGTCATACAGGAGAGAAACCATTTAAGTGTTCAGTTTGTCTAAAAGACTTTAAACAGAAATCAGATCTAATAGTTCACTTGAGGATTCATACAGGGAAGAACCCAAATCATTGTTCAGTGTGTCTAAAAGGATTTTCACAGAAATCATGCATAAAAAAACACATGAAGATTCATACAAGAGAGAGAATTCATACATCATAGAAACAGAAATATCATCTGGCATGGACTGAGGAGCAGAAGATACGAAAATATTTTCTGTGAAAAGCTCCTTTGGCTTCCCGGAGCTATACCAGGCTGATGTGCATATATTAGATTGTGACAACAGTCAATCGATGGAGTTTTAGGCCTGCTGGGTACCAGAGCCAAAACCTGGCTCCCCCCCTCAAGAAGAGGCACAAGGAACAATGGCCTATAGACAACCCCGTGTAATTGGAAGCAATCCATGTCTGCCATCTACCAGGACTTTTTTGTAGAAACCCATCTATAAAAATTGCAAACCGAAAGCCGATCTAACAAGCAAAACTCCCTAATCAAAAACAAACAGACAAGCATGATGTCACCACAACCGCCGCGCATCTGTCTGCACAACCCTCCTGTGGGGAATTCCTAACAAGTATTTCTTAGTATTAATAGATGATAAATGGACTGTATGAGTGGACTGTATTAATTTTGGTTATTTGTCAGGTATTTCCACTTCTCCAAAAAAAAATTTGAGGAAGACTTATTAATGGTAAATCAACCTTATGTTCAATTATAGTGAAATCTTCAACATAAACATTTATGAATAAATAATTTGTTATAGGGTTAGTAACTAACTACAAATATAACAAATGTGATAGCAATGGCTAGGCTGTCAAGCCAATCATTAGAGGTGTGTCTGACAGACTCCCAATATCAGTCTATTCCTAGTCTCAACACGATGGTGTCATAGACACGTGAAGAATAAGTTGAGGTGACAAGCTCCTGTTGGTATCCCTCCATGCTGTGGAGAATATACAATATAACTTCTATGGAGATTAGCTTAAATTACTCTAACTCTATGAAAGGGATCAACTGGTCTTGGAATTAAACTTAGTCATGTTATTTGGTGGTCATACATACTAACGGCTGGACAATCTAAAAGTTATTATGGCCATAAAAAAACCTGTAGATAGTAGTTTACCGACTGGACATAACGTCCCCTGTATTGGATGAAGCTAGCATCAACGTCTGAGAGTCGTAATTGCACGGAAGTTCCCAAATTAACACGATGCTAATTCGTTGGCTTCACGAGGATATTGCCGTTATGGTTCTTGGAGAGCCAATTTTTGGCGCGCCCACTACCTCCTCTTTCGGCACAAGGCTCCGGAATATAAGTCACGAGATTCTACTTCGTCCTATTATCTAACAACACATTACCGACGTCGCTTTACGTCTTAATGATTCACTTCAAATATCGGTATACAATTTTCCACTGTTATTATTATTGGACCAAAGTGTCAATAGTTAAAAAACGCATATGTATACGTAAATTGGAATACGTGTCGTGACTTTTATACCAACCGGGAATCAGCTGATCGCGGCTGTGGAAATTTCCGCTTTGAGATGAAGGTATACTTTGTTTTAAATTATTTAAATCAATTTCCAATCTGAATTACCTCGCAAATTAAGCAAAGGTTAGATTGGGTTTAATTAGACTTAGATAAAAAATTCTCCACCTTGTGAGGTGGAGTGGCTGACGTAACAGCAGCCATGGATAGTAGAAAGGTTTTGGCTTACCTACACTATGAATTAGTAATATTAGTAGATTTAATTTCCTAACACAATATTTCTATCTAATCGTTAGTATTTGAGGTGTCGGAAATATTTGACACCCCCCCTCTTCCCCTGGAGGGGGACAGGGGGGTCCCCAGACCTCCACGCTGGCTACTCTCCTCAGTTCAGAAGGCTGCTGTGTTGGTGGCATTCGATCGACTCTGCGAGCTCCATCTTCTGAGCAGTGCTGCATAGCGGCGGTGATGTTCTGTGTTGGTGGTGTGCAAGCCAGGAGTAACACAAGAGTACTGGGACTGCATGCACCTAGGGGCTACCTTTCCTTTGTGGCTTTGGGTTCTCTTCCATGAGCCATTCAGGAGACTACCTCCATGAGGTTCGGTTGCTGCTCGATGACCCACCCTTAGGGGGGCCTGCTAGGGTGGTTCTTACTCCTGTTTGCCCTTGGGTAGGAGGTAGTTTCGATGCTGGCTGGGGCGCGGGGTACTGTGCAGCTGTCTGATATACGCATAGCGTCTGGTTCTGTTCCCCTGGAGAGTTTGTGCTTTTGAGGTGGGGGGGGTTTTCTTGTTTTTGTTTTGTTTTGCCTGGTGGGGGTCTGCCTGGTGTGGCCTGTTGGCTTTGGCCCTGCATTTCTTTCTTAACTGGAGCTGTCTTTGGATTGGCATACGGAGGATGTTGAGACGCTTGGGGCTGTTCCCAGGTCTGGTGCCTTGGTCTTGACTGCTCATGCGTCATCTGTGCTTCTGAAGCTGTTTGTGCCGATCCTGTGGGATGTGGTGTCGCTATATTTTGCTGTGTGTCTCGCATGTCAGCAGGTTGTGCTCGCTTCCTCTTTGGCATCTGCTTGGGCCCTGGCTCTTAGATTGTCTTTCACCTTTTGTCCAATTGGTGTTTGGGGACTCTGGGGTGGAGCAGTTTCTGCAGGTGGCTTCTTCCCGCTATCGTCCGATGTCCAACTTGTTGGTTCTCAGGGGGTCCCAGGGGAGGGGTGGTTCCTTATAGCAAGGTCGTGCCAGGGTTCAAGGTTCTGCTCATCAAGGTGGGCCCCAGCTGCCAGGTTCGGGGCCGGCACTGCTTTCAGTGCTGTCTGCGTCTGGTCGGCACCGAGATCGTTCTGTGCGCAGGTCAGGTTCTCATTAGGGGCGTCGGCCCTTTTGCAGTTTGCCCCATTGACTGGGTGATGTGGGCGTGGCTTGCTCTGTTTGCTCATGCCTAGTCTCACAATTTGTGGGCGTTTTGGGTCATTTCCCGCGGCCTGCAGTGGTGTTGGGTGGCCCCTCCTTTTTCGGGGGGGTTTGGGGCTGAAGGGAGCAGGCCTCTTCTCCTGCACTCTGTCGGGTCGTCTCAGAATGGGTGCGCTTGAGCATGGTTAAAGTGACGACGTCCCTCAGATGGGTTTCCTGCCAGTTTCCAGGCAGGAACCCCATCCCAAACCATCAGGTCCCAAACAGGACTATGTGGACCTGCTGTTCATTCTGGACTTTACTCATCTGAACCCTTGGGTTTCTTGCCCCTCCTTTCAGATGACCACGCTGTCCCAGGTCCGGCTTCTGTTGGAGCGGGACCCTTGGATGGTGTCCCTGGACTTCAAGGACGTGTATTGGCATATCCCTATTCATCCGGGGTTCAGGGACTGGCTCAGTTTTGTTTTGGGGCTTCACAGTTACCGCTTTCATTGTCTCCCATTCGGGTTGAACCTGGCTCCTCGCGACTTTGGTCGTTGTGGCCCATCTGTTTCTCTTAGGTGTTCGGACGGTGGCCTACCTCGATGTCTGGCTGGTCTGGGCTCCCAGTCGGTCCGTATGTCTGCTCGCCAGGGATCTGGTTCTTTCGCAGCTAGATGAGTTCAGGTTGCTGGTTAACTGGCGGAAGTCCCATCTGGTTCCCTCCCAGGTTCAGACCTGGCTGGGTCTTGTGTGGGAACTCTCTGTCTGCTTCCTGGTCTCTTCCTCCGGAGTCATTCCTTTGGCTGCAGTCCTGCAAGTGCCGGTTTCAGGGGGGTTCCTGGGTCACCCTGCAGTTGCTCGAGGGTTTGTGTGGGAGCCTGAACTTTCCGATACTGCTCTACCCGCCAGGTCGAGTTTGGCTTCGTCGACTTCTGGTTTCTTCGGGGACGTCCCTTCCGCCTCTCTCGCAATCCCTGGGTTCGACCTCTGGGGGCCTTGCGTCGGTGTAGTCTGCACTTTGGAGGGTTTGGGTCGCCCGCGCATCAACGATCAGGCTCCATTTGGACTGCTCCCTGGTGGTTCATTGTCTAAACCGAAGGGGTTTCAATGCGGTCCTTGGCTCTTTGGGGTTGGTTGCTTCGGGTGACTTGTCTGCTGAGTTCTCAGGGTTTGGCTCTCCTGGCGGTTCACGTCTGGGGGTGTCAAACATCCTGGCAGATGGCCTGTCCCGGTTCATTTACCTGTCCATGGAATGGACGATAGACGCCGACTTGTTCAGTTGGCTCTGCCAGACGTTCGGGCGCCCGGAGGTGGACCTCTTCACGTCGGCATGGTCGAGGCGTCTTCCAGAATATTTGGCGCCCTTCCCCGACTGTGAGGCTGTCGGGGTCGATGCCTTTCAGCATGACTGGTCGAGGTGGGGGTTCCTGTACCTCTCTTCCCCAATTCAGCTGTTGCTCCAGGTCCTGGCTTACTTGGAGATTTACCAGGAGGAGAGTAGTCCTTCTGGCCCCATGGTGGCCAGCCCAGTCTTGGTTTCAGGCGCTGCTTGCACAGTGTCCGAACCCGGAGGTTTTCCTGCGACTCTGCCTCTTTTAGCAGATCGGTCCTGTCCATTGTGAGACTGGTTCGATTTTCTCCTCGAGTCTTTGCATTTTCATTTGGGGAGTTCTGTCCACTCATTAGTCTATTTTTGTCGTTTTAACCAGAATAGGGGGGGTTTGTTTTGAGGCGCTTACCTTTCTGGGTGCCTGTTCCAATTGATGGGAGATATAGAATGCTCCAAATCACATGTGCATTTCTATAGACCATTGCTCCTCGTACCTCTCTGAAGGGGGGGGGGGGCAAGACTCTGGCTCATGATCCCCCAGTAGGCTTAGAACTCCGTACTCACTAACACTAACACTAATACTAACACACACTAAAGGGCTGGGTGGCCGAGTGGACAGCGCTCTAGACTCGTGGACCTAGGGACCGGGGTTTGATCCTCGCACCCGGCGGAGACAGATGAGTAGAGTTTCCTTTACCCTGATGTACCTGTTCATCTAGCAGTAAATAGGTACCTGGGAGTTAGACAGCTGCTTCAAGCTGCTTCCTGGAGGGGGGGGGGGGGGGTGGAGGGAAAAAAATAGTAGTGTGGGGACTGCCTTGTGAGATTTATATATATTTAATTTATATGAATTTATATGGAATTTATATTTACGTTAATTTATATATTTCGATAGCAATTTGTATGATGTTAAGTCGACTGTATTTCTGCAATAATCTCACAAATCAATCCCTACACATTAGGGGGGTTTATATTAAATTTATATATATGCAGTCACTCAAACTACAGTATTAAACTACATATATTAGTATACATTGAGGAGGTTCCTTATCTTATTGTACAGCAGGCTTAGACCACCAGGTATAACTAGGATGTAGACACCAAATTATCCTTGTGTGAGGCTAGCTTCCATCACCCTAGTAACCGATATACCAAGTCATGCTTCCTCTTCTTGTTCCTGTCAAAGGGCACTAGCTGTAAAGCCGGAATCCTAATATATGACAGCTATATCAGAGAAAACACTGTATATTAGATAATATGGACCAAGGCTTAATTACCTGGGTTGAGTCGATTGTTTGTATTCTAACCGGTTCGCCCAATATCTACCTAACATTAACTGGCCAGAAATGATTAGATAAACAGGTTTTGCAAAGACACTTCCCTTGTGGTTGTTGACAGCGTGTTGATGATGGTAGAACACTTTGACCTCCATAACACTTCGTCCAAGAAAAATTATAGGAGCTGAACTCGCTCCAGCGACTCTGGTCTTAACAAACAATGGCTGACCTTTCCCTACACTGATGCTCCTGGCTCACTTTGTCCAGATATCAGTAACTGATAGAAGGGTCACATTTACTATTTTGATACTGATGATTAAGTTAATTCAAATGAGATGTTTTTATGATATTAAAAGTCCAAAAACTAATGTATTTAAGAATAATTCCCAACAGAATAGCTGGTGAATTTATTGTACTATGTGGCAATGATATCCCATTTTCTATTGACGGAAAATTCCACTACAAGCTACATTTTCTAAGGGTAACTTGTGTATACAACGGCAGCAATATTATCTGCATATTGCATGTAATATTAAATGGTGTCGGAATTTCCGATAAGTAGTTATACTGTAGTAACAGTTAATTGATTGACAGTTGAGAGGCGGGCCAAAAGAGCAGAGCTCAACCCCCATAAGCACAAATAGGTGAATACACTGAATGATGCCAAAGTTTAATATATCCATATCAGCCTGGATAGCTGATGGGAGCCTCTGGGTCTCACCAAGACAATAGTTTTTCATTACATTCAGCACTGATTTTTGTGGACACCATTGCGGCAAAAAACATCGTGCGGTATTTGTTTGCATTTTATAACCATGTGTTGCCAGGAGAGGATATTGAAAAATTTTGTAATAACAAATAATTTTTTCTGGTGCACCATAGGGGGGTGTCATATTATAATGCAGTGCAGTGGTTAGAATGCTTCTTGTAAACTTCATTTAGCTACTCCCTCTTAACTGTCTCTCTCTCATGGTGAGACATCTCCTGTATATAGTTGGGCTTGTGTTGGTGGCTTGTATTTTTTCCTTCCTTTTGGGTTAGCATATGAGCTGAGGCACCTAGTGTTTTTACAGGGATATACAGAATTACAGAAAATGCAGAATAGAACCAGTGATCAGCATTGGTGCCATAGGCATAATCAGAGAACACTGTATGAACATCAGTGGTCCACAATTGTTCAACATACTCTCAGTGAGTATAAGAAATATTGCCAGAGCAAACATGGACATCAAGAGAAAGCTAGATTGTTTTCTTCAAGAAGTGCTGGACTAATCGGGCTGTCGTGGATATGTGGGCCTGCGGGTAGCTCCAAGCAACAGCTTGTTGGACCAAGCTCTCTCAAGTCAAACCTGGCCCTGGGCCGAGCTTGGGGAGTAAAAGAACTCCCAGAACCCCATCCAGCAGGTATCCAGCACGTATACCTTGTGCTAGTCATTGTACTGTCCATCGGAGTGTCTTCCTTCAGGAGGCCACCCTGTGTAGTCATGTGGATTTCCAGGCTGGGGTGTTGTTATGACTCGGTTATTGTATATGATCCATAACTGAGCCACAACTTTTATTTACTTGTGTAGATTATAATTGTCATATTTATTGCTGCATATATTCCATGATGTCTTCAGTATTATTAAGTTCTTGTGTGTGTAGTTCAATTTTGAATATAAATCGGTGTATATTCCTGTAAATGTATAATTATATATAGTGACGGGTGAGTGTGTTCATATGTCCATGTATGAAAGTGTGAGCATGCTGGTCACCTACTACTGGTGGCCTAAACTGCTGAGTTCACATGTGGTGTACCAACCCTGGATTGAAGTTGTGTTAACTTGAAAGTTATTATATTCCAACCCATTATCCGAATAGACGGGACGTTTTAATACTAAATGTAATAAGTGCATTTTCCGACATACGTAATTAGTACATCATTGCTGTTACATTTACATTTACCGGCTGACCTCCCCATATATTCTCCCGAAACAATGAATTCGTTTTCTCTAATATAACGGGTGTGCTGTTTTCTTTCCTTAAATTTTGCATATACTCGGTCAATTTTGCGTATACTTGTATACTCAGCACAAATTTGGCCTTTATAATTTAAGGTATCATGAAAATTGCCCGCTTTTGAGGGAATTAAGTATGGCAGAAGCACAGTCACTGACATTTAAAGGACAGAAGGTATGAGATAACAATTTAATGGATGATTTAAATCCTTCTAGTTTTTGCTCGTTCCTCAATGAGAACTAATGCCAACGCACTGGCCAATAAACTGAATAATACTGGCCACTAAACAATAAACTGAACCTATGATAAAGAAGAACGACCGCAGTTGACCGTCTAGTGCTCTCATAGTCTAACTTTTCTAAAGTATGTTTCTGTGAATAATTCAATTTCTCCCACCTTAACCATCAACATCGGTGTTCCTCAAGGCAGCATACTTGGCCCTCTCCTCTTTCTCATCTACATTAATGACCTTCCAAATGCCTCCCAACACCTCAAACCAATTCTATTTGCTGACGACACAACCTTCATTTACTCCAGTCCTGACCCCCTTGCTCTAAATGTCACAGTGAATACTGAGCTAAATATAGTCCATCTTTGACTGCCAACAAACTCACCCTCAACATTGACAAAACTTTCTATATTCTGTTTGGCAATAAATCCTCTAATCAAATAAATCTCAGGATAAACAATACCCAAATTTTTAACAAAATAGATGGCAAATTCCCTAGCATTCTCATTGACCACAAGCTGAATTTCCAGGGACACATTCTAAATATATAAAAAAAAAGTTCAAAAACTGTTGGCATTCTTTCTAAGATCAGATATTATGTACCCCGCCCTGCCCTGGTGACTCTCTATTACTCCCTCAACTATGGTATTTGTGCTTGGGGTTCTACTACCCAAAATCATTTACGTCCTCTAATTACTCAACACAAAGCTGCTATTAGGACAATATCCAACTCTGGCCCCAGATATCACTCGGTACCCCTACTCAAATCTCTGAATATGTTAGAGATTAAGTCACTGCACATTCTCTCATGTGTATTATACATATATAAAATGCTGAACTGTAATGCCAATCCTGACCTCAAAAGCTTCATTGAAGGGTGTAACAGAACCCATAAGCACCACACCAGAAATAAATACAGTTTTGATATTCCAAGAGTACGACTTAATCAAACTAGAAATGCTCTACAAATCAAGAGACCCAGAATGTGGAATGACCTTCCCAACCATGTTAAAGACTGTACCTCTCTCAACCAGTTTAAGATAAAAACGAAGCACTACCTATTAAATTCCCTGTAACCTACCTTACTCCTCTATTGTCAACCCATGTCTGTATTTTTAAACAACGCTGTTTGTCGACCTAATTGTATTTGTGCTGCTTTTTCAGCCATGTTCCCCCCTTTTTTATCTTTATTTTTATTTGTTCTCAACACATTTTATTCTTTATACTCAATTAGTATTAAGTTTTAGTCATTAATGTTTTTCCTGCCCGAAACGCTTTGCGTAATAGTGGCTTTAGGCATTGTATGAACTAGCTCTATCTATAAACTAATCAAATTTTTTAAAATCTCTTGTATGTATGTACCTTACCTGAATAAACATTTATTATTATTTATTTTATTTATAACTGTAAGAAACAATGCTCAAGTCCTGACTAACAGTCAAATATTTATCGATCAACAACGAAGTGAAGCCAAGTGGCCCCCAACATCACTTGTCGTGCTGTCGTCCAATTGAAAAGACTTTTCTGATTTTACATAGGTTTACCATGAGAGACACTAACAATAGTAGCCTTGAAGTGGAAAGGAAATTGGCAGGTTGTCGAAGGTTTGCCTTGATGATATTTTCCAGCCATACTTTAAAAGAAAAGCTAACAGATGTTTGTTTTTTACGTTTCGGCGGGTAGGCTGTTGCACGGATATTTATCAACCCTCTGGATGAATACTTATATCACACAACCCCCTCCCCGCTCAGCTCGTTGTCGCCGTGTGGGGGCTTCGTGGGCGGCTGCCGGAGTGTGATGCTCCTTGGGACAGTCCTCTGTCCTTTTCTAGCCTTGTGCTCCTGCTGCCGTCCTCTCCAATTCTGCTGGGCATCTTTTCCTTTTCCTTCTGTTTCGTTTTTCTCCCCCCTCTTCTCCTATCTGCTTGCCGTTTCCTGCCGACCTTTTGCTCGTTCTGGTTCTTCCCTTGGACTTCTTCTATTTTGACGCCCGGGTGCTTGAGGAGGTATGCTCTTGCACCCGTAGAACTGTAGTACCCGATGTCGAGAGCGAGGGGAACCTTTTATTGTCAATCCCCCTTTCGTCACTGAACCCGATCTCGACGGACTGTCGGTTTCTTAAGATGGCGTTTGTGGGGCTTATACTCACGACGCACCCCTAGGAGGCCCCGACAAGATCGGCGATAGCTTCTTGTTGGGTGTCCTGCCTCTAATTGTGGCTCCATGGTGGGTGTGGTGGCACATTCGTGAATGAATTCTTCTTTTCGTCAAGATGATAACCCCTGTTTCGGCTGCTTCTGGCTTACCTTCTCAGGCTCGTGGGGTGGGCGACCAAGCCCCCGAGTCGGTCCGTATTGGAAGACCGGGCTCTGTAGCCTCCGCTGCATTGGGCCCCGACCTTGCTCCTCCTTTGGCCTCTCTGACTCCTTCCCCTGGCTCCCCTCCCTCCTCTGTGGTTGGGTCGAGCCCCAAGCCCCCAGTGGTGACTACCTCGTCCCCTGGCGCGGCTCCTTCTCTAGTTGTAACTACTGCGCCTTTTAACCCCTCTCTCTCTGGGGGGTTCTCACCGCCGTCCTCGTCACGGCCGCCCTCGCTCGATTCCTTCCAGTTCTGCTACCTATCAAGCCTTGTTTGGTCCCGCTTCGTGGGCCAAATATTTTCATCTCCTCCCTCTTGATTCTGCGCCTCCTGACGATTTCTCCCTCCATCGACATCTCATTGATTCCGTGGATGCCTCCAATACTTTCAACCCCACTCGTCTCGGTACACGTGTCGTTGCTGCTCCTTCTCAGGATGCTGCTTCCCGCTTGGCTGCCTTATCCTGCCTTGGCGAGACCCCCGTTCGGGTCTCGAAGAACGCTCAGTTGAATGCCAGTGTTGGCACTATTTTGCTCCCGCCCCATGTTGCGACCGGTGTTCGGGACCTGCGCGACTGCCACGACGATATTCGACATATCCTCGCTGCCCAGGGCCATTCTATTCTCCAGGTGGACACGCTTACTCGTCCCCCTCGTGGTAGTCGCCGTCAACCCCTCCGGGTTGTGAAGATTACCTTTGATGGTAGGACCCTTCCACCCTCTGTCATTCTTGCTGGTGCCAGGTGCTCTGTCCAGGAGTACATTCCTTCTCCTCGGCTCTGCAACAAGTGCTGGAGGTTTGGGCATGGTGCCCTCCGCTGCTCCGGGACTGTCTCTCTCTGTCCTTTGTGTGGTGGCGAAGGTCACTCTAAGTCTGAGTGCACTTCTCCCCAGGCTCGTTGCCTCAACTGCGGTGAGGCCCATCCTACCTTCTCCCGTGCGTGTGTCCATTACAAGCTTGAGGCGGCCGTCCTCAACCTGAAGCACCGGGAGCGTTTATCTTTTTCTGAGGCGAGGCGCCAGGTTCGCCGGCTCCCGCCTTATGCTAATATCTCTTATGCTCGCGTGTTGCGCTCTTCCTCTCCTCGTCCTTCCCGCCTTCCTCAGACTCACAACCGTTTCCGGGCCTTGGACCCTGGTGTGCCCACTGCTCCCTCCTCTGTTCCTTTGGGTTCTCTCCCGAAGGATCCTCCTCCTGGTCCTCTGTCTGGGGTTCCCCTTCCTTCTACCCGGTCTGTCGTGTCTTCTGTGTCTTCTTCCTCGTCCCCCTCCGATCCTCCTTCCTATCCTCTTCCTCCATCTATCGGCTCTCCCCACCACCTGTCGGTGCGGGCGGATGTCCATCGCTCTCCTAACGGCCGTCGTGTGTGCTCTCGTTCGGCTTCTCCTGTTGAGACACTGGAATCCGTTGCCTGGTACGTAGTTGCTGGGACACCGGTCTCTTTAAGTCAGAAGCGTAGGCCTGGCTCCTCTCCTTCCTCTTCCCCGGCGGGTAAGAAGGCTTCGCTTTCTTCCTCAGCTCCTCCTTCTGGCTCTGTTGCTCCTTCCCCTCCCGTTTCAGTGCTTGCGCCCCCTGTTCCTGCTATGGAGGTTTCTTTGGCCCCTGCTTCCCTTTCGGTTGCTGCTCTTGCTGGGGTGCGCTCCCCTCTTTCTACTCCCCCTCTTCCTGCTGCTGTCCTTGACTGCTCCTCTCCGTTGTCTCCTCCTCTCCTCCTCCTCCGGACCCTGCCCGCCCACCTCTGATCTGTTCTCCCGTTTCCTTCCCTCCGTCTTTGCTCAGTTTACCCATGCCCCCTAACCCTGACTTTGCTGACCCTGATCCCGACCCTGATATTCTTTAACGTGCTCTGTTGCTCTTTCGCCTTTGTTTCTTCCTTGTTCTCTGTTTTTGTCCTTTCTCTTCTCGTCGTTGTCCATTCTTCAATGGAACGTTCGAGGTTATTACGCCAATTTCCTCGAACTCCAACTTCTGATTTCGCGGTTTTCGCCCCTTTGTGTCTGTCTCCAGGAGCCAATGCTTGGTGCTCGTCCTGGTCGTTTTCGTGGCTATTCCTTTCTCTCCCCCCCCCCCCCCAGCCATTGCCGGGGCTTCTAATTCTTCTGCTCTTTTGATTCGGGCTGATGTTCCCTTTGTTCCTTTACTTTTTCCTTCGCCTCTCCATTGTTCTGCTGCTCGTATCTTTGTGGGGAAATGGTACACAGTTTGTTCCATTTATCTCCCCCCGAGTGTCCCGCTCTCTCTTCCTGATTTGAAACACCACCTAGACTCCTTGCCGGAGCCTGTGCTCCTGCTGGGTGACTTCAATTGTCGTCATTCTCTTTGGGGTGACGTTCTGACGAATACCCGGGGTCGCCTTCTTGAGCCGTTTCTCCTCTCTTCTTCCCTGTCTCTTCTGAATTCTGGTGAGCCCACTCATTTGGACTCTCAGGACTCGCACCCTTTCTTGTCTTGATCTTTCTCTCTGCTCTTCTTCTCTTTACTTAGATTTCACGTGGCAGGTTCTTGACCTCCATGGAAGTGATCATTTCCCCATCCTTGTTTTCTTTTTCTCTTTTCGCCCTTCCCTCTCTTTCCCTAGGTGGCAGTTTGCTAAGGCAGACTGGACCCTATTTACCCTCAGTGCTGCTCTCTCTGACCTCTCCCTTCTGCCTCTCTCTCGCGCTCTCCTCCTTTTTCATGACACTGTCTTCAATGCTGCCCTCCGCTCTATTCCTCGCTCTTCCTCTCGGGGTCCACGGAAGTGCGTTCCCTGGTGGAATGCGGACTGTGCTCGGGCTGTCCGCTGTAAGCGTGCAGCCTGGAAGAGGCACCGCCGTAGGCAGACTACCGATTCTTTTCTTTTCTTTCGGAAAGCAAGTGCGGTGGCCCGCACGTGCGGTGGCCCGTAGGGCCATCCGTATGGCTAAACGTGAATGTTGGGCATCTTATGTCTCAACAATTACGTCCGAGACCCCTCTGGCCCAGATCTGGAAGCGTATCCGCAAGATAGCGGGTAAGTTCGTTCCCGATGTTTCACCGGTCCTTTACCTCCATGATACTCTTGTGGCGGACCCGTTGCAGGTCGCTTCCGAACTGGGTTCCCACTTTTCTTCTGTTAGCTCTGGTCTTCATCTTCCCCAATCTTTCCTTCTTCGTAAACCTGTCCTTGAGTCTCGTCCTTTAGATTTCTGCACTCATCTTCAGCTTCCCTATAATGATCCCTTCTCTCTCTCTGAACTTCGTTCTGCCCTGGCCCTCTGCGGTTCTACGGCGGCGGGCTCCGATGGTATTCATTATGAGATGCTTCGCCATCTCCCTCCGAGCACGTCTCAGTATTTACTGAGTCTGTATAATCGGATCTGGGAGACGTCGTCAGTCCCTGAGGACTGGCTCGATGCCGTTGTCCTCCCTGTTCACAAACCGGGGTCTCTGGGTACTTCCCCTAAGGGCTTTCGCCCTATTGCTCTCACAAGTTGTGTCTGCAAACTCTTTGAACGTATGGTTAACGTTCGTCTGATGTGGTTCCTGGAACACCATCACCTCCTCTCCCCTTCTCAATTTGGTTTCCGCAAGTGCCGCAGCATGACAGATGTCCTGGTGAACTTGGAGGTCTATATTCGTACTGCTTTTGCTGCGAAGACCTCCGTTGTTGCCGTCCTTTTTGACCTAGAAAAGGCTTACGACACCACTTGGCGTTATCATATCCTATCTCAACTTCATTCTTTTGGCCTTCGTGGTCATCTCCCTCTCTTTCTCCGCAGCTTCCTCTCTCGTCGTTCCTTTCGGGTGCGCCTTGGTACCGCTCTCTCTCCCTCTTTTCAGCAATACGAAGGTGTGCCCCAGGGTAGTGTTCTGAGCACTACTCTTTTTCTGGTTGCCCTCAATGGTCTTCTTTCCTCTCTTCCTTCTGGTGTCTTCTCCGCTCTCTATGTCGATGATCTTACCCTTTGTTGTCAGGGTGATGATTCGCCTCTCCTTCAACGCCGGCTTCAACTTGCAATTGATGCCGTGTCGTCTTGGGCCACAGGTCGTGGCTTCAAGTTCTCCACTTCTAAGACTTGTGCCATGACTTTTACGCGGAAACGGGTTGTTCTTCGTCCCTCTTTGTCACTTTATGGTCATCCCCTTGATTACAAAGATTCCGCAAAGCTTTTGGGGTTATTCCTTGACACTCGTTTGTCTTGGTCTCCCCATATCTCTTACCTCCGTGTTGAGTGCTCTAAGGCCCTTACCCTCCTTCGGGTCTTGTCCCATACTTCTTGGAGGGCAGATAGGCGCACTCTCCTTGCTTTACATTCCTCTCTCGTCCTGTCTAAGCTCGATTATGGTTGCCCTGCTTACTCGTCTGCTTCTCCTTCTACTCTTCGCCATCTTGATGCTTTGCACCATACTGGGTTGCGCCTCAGTTCTGGTGCCTTTCGTTCGACTCCCATCCTTAGCTTGTATGTTGACACTGGCTTCCTGTCTCTCCAGGACCGCCGTGATCGCTACTGTCTTCGCTATCTTGCGCGGTCCTTGCAACATCCTTCCTCTTGTTACCTATCGTTCGTTACGGCTCGTGACCCTACAGCAGCCAAGCTTTAATTACGTCTAGGGAATACCACTGCTGCTCTCTAAAGTGCGTCACCAGTATAACCCCTTGATAAGTAATGAGCACATAAATAAAACTCTTCCTTTAGGACTGAAGAATAGATACAAAATATTATATAGATATATATTCAAGACAGTATAATATAAAAACACAGATGGTTAAGTTAACTTATACACAAACGAAAGTATTGTCATTACTCTTAATATAATATAATAACTATGGCACAACAAGAAGTAACAGACTTATCTCCCACATGTTACTCCTCCTGGTTCCCCGAAGCTACTGAACTCTCGCTCTGGCGCTACCCACATTCTCACCTCCCGTCTGCCTCATCCCAGGATGAGGGATGGAAACTAAGGACTTTTTAATATTTAAAACTAATTGAACAACCACTTGTTCTCAAAACACACAAGAATGCAAATTACAGATAATAGTTACTTACAAAATATATAAGTATAATGCCACCTGTTTAATTACAGAATATAAACAATTACCTAACTAAATAAAAGTGACATCTGGAACTCCCAAACTGAACAGGTCCAGCTTTCCCGTATCTAACAGGTACTAGACGTGTGTAAAAGCAACCGCGCTCCTGTCCACTGACGCTGCCACACCACACGACAATTTACCAAAAACACAATGTGTGTACATATACAGGCAATGATATAATGGAAACAAAAATGCTATTTCAAATTTATATACGTATTCTGCTAGGAGTACGTAACACTTCCACCTCCAAGAAAAAAAATGCAATAGATTGAAGATCAATGGCATTTTTTCAAAGTAAAAGGTATGACACTTGAGATTTATGGTATTAATTACACCAAACATGTATAAGTAATAAGAACACATTTCTGGACAAAAATGAAAACACTCCAAATATAGTCTTACAGGAAACTCAGAAATTTCAGTCTTATGACTATGTTCTACATATGTGTCACTGGAGTATGCAAATTTATCTCTCCAAGGTACTATCTCATTTATTTCATTTTGTTTCAGATCATATTTCACACTCCTATCTACAACAGTATCATTAGTAGCATGAATAGAATTGTCAATAAAGGTAGCTGCTTTCACACAGTTATCATGGCAATTTTGCTTTTCATATGTTTCTACTATTTCTCCAAGATCAGTTTCATTTTTCCATGTGATTCCTTTTCCACATGGTGAATTTTTCCAAGACAGCCTCCATTTTCCATTACTCCGTCCATTACAAGCTTGAGGCAGCCGTCCTCAACCTGAAGCACCGGGAGCGTTTATCTTTTCCTGAGGCGAGGCGCCAGGTTCGCCGGCTCCCGCCTTATGCTAATATCTCTTATGCTCGCGTGTTGCGCTCTTCCTCTCCTCGTCCTTCCCGCCTTCCTCAGACTCACAACCGTTTCCGGGCCTTGGACCCTGATGCGCCCACTGCCCCCTCCTCTGTTCCTTCGGGTTCTCTCCCGAAGGATCCTCCTCCTGGTCCTCTGTCTGGGGTTCCCCTTTCTTCTACCCGGTCTGTCGTGTCTTCTGTGTCTTCTTCCTCGTCCCCCTCCGGTCCTCCTTCCCATCCTCTTCCTCCATCTATCAGCTCTCCCCACCGCCTGTCGGTGCGGGCAGATGTCCATCGCTCTCCTACCGGCCGTCGTGTGTGCTCTCGTTCGGCTTCTCCGGTTGAGACACTGCAATCCGTTGCCCGGTACGTAGTTGCTGGGACACCGGTCTCTTTAAGTCAGAAGCGTAAGCCTGGCTCCTCTCCTTCCTCTTCCCCGGCGGGTAAGAAGGCTTCGCTTTCTTCCTCAGCTCCTCCTTCTGGCTCTGTTGCTCCTTCCCCTCCCGTTTCAGTGCTTGCGCCCCCTGTTCCTGCTATGGAGGTTTCTTTGGACCCTGCTTCCCTTTCGGTTGCTGCTCTTGCTGGGGTGCGCTCCCCTCTTTCTACTCCCCCTCCTCCTGCTGCTGTCCTTGACGGATCCTCTCCGTTGTCTCCTCCTCTTCCTCCTCCTCCGGACCCTGCCCGCCCGCCTCTGATCTGTTCTCCCGTTTCCTTCCCTCCGTCTTTGCTCAGTTTACCCATGCCCCCTAACCCTGACTTTGCTGACCCTGATCCCGGCCCTGATATTCTTTAACGTGCTCTGTTGCTCTTTCGCCTTTGTTTCTTCCTTGTTCTCTGTTTTTGTCCTTTCTCTTCTCGTCGTTGTCCATTCTTCAATGGAACGTTCGAGGTTATTACGCCAATTTCCTCGAACTCCAACTTCTGGTTTCGCGGTTTTCGCCCCTTTGTGTCTGTCTCCAGGAGCCAATGCTTGGTGCTCGTCCTGGTCGTTTTCGTGGCTATTCCTTTCTCTCCCCCCCCCCCCAGCCATTGCTGGGGCTTCTAATTCTTCTGCTCTCTTGATTCGGGCTGATGTTCCCTTTGTTCCTTTACTTTTTCCTTCGCCTCTCCATTGTTCTGCTGCTCGTATCTTTGTGGGGAAATGGTACACAGTTTGTTCCATTTATCTCCCCCCGAGTGTCCCGCTCTCTCTTCCTGATTTGAAACACCTCCTAGACTCCTTGCCGGAGCCTGTGCTCCTGCTGGGTGACTTCAATTGTCGTCATTCTCTTTGGGGTGACGTTCTGACGAATACCCGGGGTCGCCTCCTTGAGCCGTTTCTCCTCTCTTCTTCCCTGTCTCTTCTGAATTCTGGTGAGCCCACTCATTTGGACTCTCGAACTCGCACCCTTTCTTGTCTTGATCTTTCTCTCTGCTCTTCTTCTCTTTACTTAGATTTCACGTGGCAGGTTCTTGATGACCTCCATGGAAGTGATCATTTCCCCATCCTTGTTTCCTTTTTCTCTTTTCGCCCTTCCCTCTCTTTCCCTAGGTGGCAGTTTGCTAAGGCGGACTGGACCCTATTTTCCCTCAGTGCTACTCTCTCTGCCCCCTCCCTTCTGCCCCTCTCTCGCGCTCTCCTCCTTTTTCATGACACTGTCTTCGACGCTGCCCTCCGCTCTATTCCTCGCTCTTCCTCTCGGGGTCCACGGAAGTGCGTTCCCTGGTGGAATGCGGACTGTGCTCGGGCTGTCCGCTGTAAGCGTGCAGCCTGGAAGAGGCACCGCCGTAGGCAGACGACCGATTCTTTTCTTTTCTTTCGGAAAGCAAGTGCGGTGGCCCGTAGGGCCATCCGTACGGCTAAACGTGAATGTTGGGCATCTTATGTCTCGACAATTACGTCCGAAACCCCTCTGGCCCAGATCTGGAAGCGTATCCGCGAGATAGCGGGTAAGTTCGTTCCCGATGTTTCACCGGTCCTTCACCTCCATGATACTCTTGTGGCGGACCCGTTGCAGGTCGCTTCCGAACTGGGTTCCCACTTTTCTTCTGTTAGCTCTGGTCTTCATCTTCCCCAATCTTTCCTTCTTCGTAAACCTGTCCTTGAGTCTCGTCCTTTAGATTTCTGCACTCATCTTCAGCTTCCCTATAATGATCCCTTCTCTCTCTCTGAACTTCGTTCTGCCCTGGCCCTCTGCGGTTCTACGGCGGCGGGCTCCGATGGTATTCATTATGAGATGCTTCGCCATCTCCCTCCGAGCACGTCTCAGTATTTACTGAGTCTGTATAATCGGATCTGGGAGTCGTCGTCAGTCCCTGAGGACTGGCTCGATGCCGTTGTCCTCCCTGTTCGCAAACCGGGGTCTCTGGGTACTTCCCCTAAGGACTTTCGCCCTATTGCTCTCACAAGTTGTGTCTGCAAACTCTTTGAACGTATGGTTAACGTTCGTCTGATGTGGTTCCTGGAACACCATCACCTCCTCTCCCCTTCTCAATTTGGTTTCCGCAAGTGCCGCAGCACGACAGATGTCCTGGTGAACTTGGAGGTCTATATTCGTACTGCTTTTGCTGCGAAGACCTCCGTTGTTGCCGTCCTTTTTGACCTAGAAAAGGCTTACGACACCACTTGGCGTTATCATATCCTATCTCAACTTCATTCTTTTGGCCTTCGTGGTCATCTCCCTCTCTTTCTCCGCAGCTTCCTCTCTCGTCGTTCCTTTCGGGTGCGCCTTGGTACCGCTCTGTCTCCCTCTTTTCAGCAATACGAAGGTGTGCCCCAGGGTAGTGTTCTGAGCACTACTCTTTTTCTGGTTGCCCTCAATGGTCTTATTTCCTCTCTTCCTTCTGGTGTCTTCTCCGCTCTCTATGTCGATGATCTTACCCTTTGTTGTCAGGGTGATGATTCGCCTCTCCTTCAACGCCGGCTTCAACTTGCAATTGATGCCGTGTCGTCTTGGGCCACAGGTCATGGCTTCAAGTTCTCTACTTCTAAGACTTGTGCCATGACTTTTACGCGGAAACGGGTTGTTCTTCGTCCCTCTTTGTCACTTTATGGTCATCCCCTTGAATACAAAGATTCCGCGAAGCTTTTGGGGTTATTCCTTGACACTCGTTTGTCTTGGTCTCCCCATATCTCTTACCTCCGTGTTGAGTGCTCTAAGGCCCTTACCCTCCTTCGGGTCTTGTCCCATACTTCTTGGGGGCAGATAGGCGCACTCTCCTTGCTTTACATTCCTCTCTCATCCTGTCTAAGCTCGATTATGGTTGCCCTGCTTACTCGTCTGCTTCTCCTTCTACTCTTCGCCGTCTTGATGCTTTGCACCATACTGGGTTGCGCCTCAGTTCTGGTGCCTTTCGTTCGACTCCCGTCTTTAGCTTGTATGTTGACACTGGCTTCCTGTCTCTCCAGGACCGCCGTGATCGCTACTGTCTTCGCTATCTTGCGCGGTCCTTGCAACATCCTTCCTCTCGCCTCTGTCGTGCTTTAACTTTTACCCCTCCTGCGGTTCCTGTTCCTCTTCACCACCTCCCTCTTTCTGTCCGGTTATCTCGCCTACAGGATTCTCTTTCCGTTCGTATTTCTGGTGTTTCTCCTCGTGTTGTTCCTTCTTTGCCCCTGTGGAGGGTCCCTCTTCCGCGGTTTTGTACATCCTTGACTCGTATCACTAAAGCTTTTACCCCTCCTACGGTTCTAAAACGCCTTTTCCTTGAGCACTTTTCTTCTCACTCCCGCTCCGTTTCTGTCTTCACCGATGGGTCTAAGTCAGCGGACGGTGTTGGCTACTCTGTTGTTTTTCCTGATCGCACTTATATGTGTCGCTTGCCTCCGGAGACTAGCATCTTTACAGCGGAACTTTATGCTATTCTCTATGCTCTTTGTCTCCTGCTTTCTCGTTGTCAGTCTTCCTTTGTGGTTGTTGTTGACTCTCGTAGTGCCCTCATGGCTCTCGGGTGCTTTAATCCAGTTCATCCAGTAGTTGTCGAGATCCAGCATTGGCTGTTTCTCGTTCACAGTAAATTTAAGTCGGTTGAGTTTTGTTGGGTTCCCAGCCATATTGGCGTGTCTTTAAATGAGCGTGCGGATGCTGCCGCTAAGGAAGCTGTCCGCTCTTGTCCCATCTCTCGTAAAGGCATTCCGTATTCCGACTTTTACCCGGTTATCCATTCCTCAGTCCTTACCCGTTGGCAGGCTTCTTGGTTGTCTGTTACTGGTAACAAGCTACGTACTCTTAAATGTTGTGTTTCCTCGTGGCCGTCCTCCTTCCACCGTAACCGGCGGTGGGAAACAGCTCTGGCGAGGTTGCGTATTGGCCATACTCGCTTAACCCATGGTCACTTGATGGAGCGCCGCCCTGCTCCTTATTGTCCTAGTTGCGTTGTCCCTCTTACGGTCGTGCATGTCCTTCTTGAATGTCCTGACTTCCAGGACGAGCGTGTGTCTTGCTTTCCGACCGCCCCTCGCGGTCACCTGTCCCTCGATAGAATTCTTGGTGACTCGGATACTTTTGATATCGTTCACCTTATGCGTTTTTGTTCTCGTATTGGCATCCTCGGTGATATTTAGCGCCCTCTGATTATTTTGCGTATTTGATGGTGCTACATAGCCTTCCCGGTTTGGTGCCTTCTTTTGATAATTACTTACTTACTTTCCATTACTCCCCTTTTCTGGAGCTGAACTGCTAAATTGAAGCTGACTGGATGTTGAGTAGATTTGGGACTTCTCCTGGGTATGCTCTGACACAGACATCTGCTCTTCATCACTCTTGATCCTCTGTGGAACACACACACTCGCCCAATGGATACTAAAATTAGAGAAATTAGCATTAAACCTCACAATTAGGCATAAGACTTTCCCCTTCATAGAACCTTCCAAAACACAAGACACCGACTTAGCAAACCTTTGACCTTCCAACCAAGAAATGCAACCCAAGATAAGTGCAAAGACTACCTGATCGAACTGACTCAGATGATCCATAAGGAACACAGAAATCAATTGCCTCATAACTCTGTCATAACGATCAGTGAAAGAAAACAGGCATATGCCTAGGCACCATATCTCAATCATAACTCCGAAGACAAGTTCACACCCCCTGATGGTGAACTTGAACACAACACACACTTTCATCAACCGTCTAGTCTTCCAAAAGACTAAATAAAACATGCCGAAAACTTTACAACCCTCACCATCACTTCCCAAGTGATTTACGTCTGATGACAACCAATCAGCCAAGAGGTTTAAGGGTCTTAACATCTTGAAGATGAACAGCAGGTTACCTGGGAAACGCCCAAGGACAATCTGAAACCCTTCACAATGATTAACTCTAGGTAGGATAACCTTATCTCCCAACTTGAAATACACACCTGGAGCCTCAAACATCTGCTCCCCAGTATGATTTAATCCTTCACCCACAATAGGACTCTGAAAATCAACTCCAATATGACTCTGAAAGTCAACACCACACTTGAGTGGAACATACACTTTTATCGCTCGTGCATCAAAATAACCTGGATCTGAATATAGAGACACTGCTCTAGTATAACTCACCCCTTTCCTCAGAACTGGATGCACAACCTACTTGAGTAAACTCTCTCTGCTCCACCACAAGGCTTGACAAAGATGTCCCACAGTCCATTACTTCACAAGAAAATGGCTCCTGCAGAATAAAAGTAGATTTCAACATCCTACACACACTCTGATTCAAGGTACACAATGAGAAATACTTACTCCACATAGAATAAGAATCACAACTCTGCAACTTAGATCCAAATGCTACTTTACCACTCTTAATGATTTTACCAAAATTTCCTCCCATGACTTCTGGAGCTGCTTGGAGTACTGTCTGCTCACAATCAATAATATCACTACCAAGCTGGGTCACATCCTCACAGACAACTGAAGAGGGAGGCTCAATGGGTCTCCATCTACTCAACAGAAGCTGATCCTCTGGCTGCTTTCCCACACTCTCCAAAACTGGATCTACAGTACCGACTGTCTCCTTGCTTCTCTCTGAAATCTTAGGGTCAGTTCTACTCAATGCACTTAAATGAAGGGAATCTGAAACGAGCGGGCAAGTAACAGGTAGTTTGACCTCCTCCCCTATTATATCACCTTGACTAGGGTGAGGCGGGGCCTCTACAACGGACTTACTCTCGACAACTGATTCGAAACTTGGAGTGAGCGGGAATACTTCTGCCAACCCGACATCTTGTCTTAAACCATTCACTTGGCTGGAATACAGAGTCGTGGCTTTTAAGTTTCTCTCAACTCCTGGCACAACGTTCGTAGTGAGCGGGCAAGACAATGGTACATGGACATCCTTTCCCAATTTATTGGAATAAAGCAGAGTCATAGTATCAGGCTTACTCTCAACAACTAAATCGGCCACACAGGAATCTGGAACAACCACATCCCACTTCTCCACTGAAGGGGTACTGGTTACTGGAACAAATGCTTGAGTAACAACATCAGAACTGACAACTGGATTTATATTAGTACTGACATCAGCACAGGTAGAATGGACAAAACCATCTTCTACAACAGGTTCATTCATAGAACTAACTTCAGCACAGGCAGAATAAACATGGTCTGCAACGGGCTGTTTACACAAACGGGGATCAATCTCACCCACAACATGATTTATGGCCACATCATTACCCAATATAACATCCACACCTGGGATGGGCAACTGTGTACTAACACCCACAGTGCATAAACTTGGTGTAATGGTGGATCTGAAATTAATGTCTATTAGAGGTACAGTTTTACATCCTGCAACACTCTGAAGAACAACAAACTTTCCAGTATCTCTCTTTTCAACATCAGAAAGAATACTGGATGAAATTATGGTTTGGGAAGCACCTGTATCACGAAGAATAACCACTGGCTTCCACTTCCCATTAATACACAAAACTTCACCTGAAGACATATATGGTGAATACTGTTTCACCCAATTGGGGTTTACAGTTACATGTTTATTAGTAAGTTTATTTTGCACACCTCTACAATAAATGAGACCAGTTGGTCGTAACTCAGGGTGCAATATAAAACATGAATGAATTCCATGGCCTTTTCTCTTACAATGGGAACAGGACCTTACAGTGGACACACTGGTAGAACCAACTGTAGGTTTAGAAATAACCTTATTATTATTTGACATTCCTGACAATGAAGTAGCAGGGTTAGGTTTTGTAAGAGAAGAGCTCATGGGAGTAACTGGAGTACTAGGACGGGATGGATTCTGATAAGGAGTTCGGTGAGCATTATAATTTACTCTACGACTAGACTTAGGTGAAGTGGCCGTAAACTGGGCCTTAGTCAACAACTCATGCTCATCCGCGAGCTTTGACAGCTCATAAATGTCTGTTACATTCTTTTGTTCTGCCATAAAAGTAGACAACTGGTCTGGGAGACATGACAATACTTCTTCCATTATAAGAAGATTCTTTAGAGCATCAAAATCAGTGACTGAAAGTGACTTTAACCATCTGTTACAAAAATTCGTCTTCTGACGAGTAAAATTTGCTATTGTCTGATCACTTGTCCTCCTTAGTATAATAATAATAATAATAATAATAATTTTTATTTAGGCAAAGGTACATACATAAAGAGATTTTACAAAGTTTGTTGGCTTTATAGATAGGAGCTAGTACATACAATGCCTAAAGCCACTATTACGCAAAGCGTTTCGGGCAGGAAAAAACACTACTGACTAAAGCTTAAAACTAATGGGTAAAAAGAAAAAAATGCGTTGAGTACAAATAAAAATAGAGGTAAAAGAGGGGGGAACATTGTTGAAAAAACAGCACAAATACAATTACAAATTATTACAGAAAATTACATTAAAACAGCGTTGATTTGTAAAACAAAAAAAAAACAAAAAACATACATGGGTTGACAATAGAGAGGTAAGGTAGGTTACAGGGAATTTATTAGGTATAGCTTCGTTTTTAACTTAAACTGGTTGAGAGAGGTACTGTCTTTAACATGGTTGGGAAGGTCATTCCACATCCTGGGCCCCTTGATTTGTAGAGCATTTCTGGTTTGATTAAGTCGTACTCTAGGAATATCAAAACTGTATTTATTTCTGGTGTGGTGCTCATGGGTTCTGTTACAACCTTCTATGAAGCTTTTGAGATCAGGATTGGCATTACAATTTAGCGTTTTGTATATGTATAATACACATGAGTGAATGTGCAGTGACTTAATGTCTAACATATTCAGAGATTTGAGTAGGGGTACCGAGTGATGTCTGGGGCCAGAGTTGGATATTGTCCTAATAGCAGCTTTGTGTTGAGTAATTAGAGGACGTAAGTGATTTTGGGTAGTAGAGCCCCAAGCACAAATACCATAGTTGAGATATGGATAGATAAGGGAGTAATAGAGAGTCACCAGGGCAGGGCGTGGTACATAATATCTGATCTTAGAAAGAATGCCCACAGTTTTTGAAACTTTTTTTTATATGTTTAGAATGTGTCCCTGGAAATTCAGCTTGTGGTCAATGAGAATGCCAAGGAATTTGCCATCTAATTTGTTACAAATTTGGGTATTGTTTATTTTGAGATTTATTTGATTAGAGGATTTATTGCCAAACAGAATATAGAAAGTTTTGTCAATGTTAAGGGTGAGTTTGTTGGCAGTTAGCCACAGATGGACTTTATTTAGCTCAGTATTTACTGTGGCATTTAGAGCAAGGGGATCAGGACTGGAGTAAATGAAGGTTGTGTCGTCAGCAAATAGGATTGGTTTGAGGTGTTGGGAGGCATTTGGAAGGTCATTAATGTAGATGAGAAAGAGGAGAGGGCCAAGTATGCTGCCCTGGGGAACACCAATGTTGATGGGTAGGGTGGGCGAAATTGTATTATTCACAGAAACACATTGGAGCCTGTCAGTAAGGTAGGATTTGAGGTATTGTAGGGAGTGTCCTCTGACACCATAATGATGTAATTTAAGAAGAAGGTTTTGGTGGTTGACAGTATCGAAAGCTTTACGCAGGTCCACAAATAACCCAACAGGGAACTCATTTTTATCAAGAGCTGTATGAATCGAGTTAAGCATACTAATAAGTGCATCGTTAGTGCTTTTTTTGGGCCTGAAGCCATATTGGCAAGGGCTAAGTATATTGAGTTTGGCTAGATATGAGTAAAGCTGCTTATAGATTAGTTTTTCAAAAATTTTTGACAAGTTTGGCAGGATTGATATAGGTCTGTAGTTGTTAACATCTGTGAGATCACCACATTTGTGGACAGGCGTTACTCTCGCTTTTTTTAGAATATCTGGAAAGGTTTGGAGTTCAAGTGACTTGTTGAAGAGCAAAGCAATAGCAGGGGCTAAAGATCTGGAGGCTTTTTTGTAGATTAAAGTTGGTATCTCCTCAAGGGCACCAGACTTGGTTTTAAGGGAAAGGATTATCTCATTGACGTCAATGGAATTAATAGGCTTTAGGTACAGAGACTGGGGATAGTTCCCTGTAAGATAGTCCTTAATGTCAGTACTGGAAGATGGAATATCATTAGCAAGGGATGAACCAATGGAAGAGAAGAACCTATTGAACTCAATAGCAGAATCAGAGGCTGAAAGCTGACCATCGTTATTAGACAGGAGAGTCGGTTTGTTATTTAAAGACTTTTTTGATCCCAATATTTGTGAAATTGTTCTCCATGTTTGTTTAATGTTGCTCTTTATTTGGGTAAATTTATCTTCGTAGTATTTAGTTTTGGCTCGTCTAATTATCTTAGATAGCAATAATGAGTAATTCTTTGAGAATTCTTTGGAGACAATCCCTAACCTATACTTTTTCTCAAGGTCATGTTTTTTATTAATAGATTTAAGTATTCCCTTTGTAAGCCAGGGATTGTTAAGCCTTTTGGTTGTGACTTGTTTTGTAAGCATAGGACAGTGGGTATTATAAAGGCTAAGAGTTATTTGAAGAAAAGATTGAACTGCTAGGTTGATGTCCTCTATGTTACCTAACTCGGACTCCCAGTTGACATTATCAGTAGCAGTTATAAAATTGTCTATAGCAGTTTCATTGTGTAGTCTAAAACGTATCTCTCTTGACTCAAGAGGTGGTTTGCTAATGTTAGTTAAGAGAAATGTGGGGTAATGGTCTGTAGTGCTATCGGTGATTATACCTGAAGTAAGCGGAGAGGTTATATTTGTCCAGATGTGATCAAGAGTCGTGGCAGTGCTATCAGTGATTCTAGTAGGTCTAGTGATTAAGGGTATGAGGAAGCAGGAATTCATACAGTTGAGGAAGCTAACAGCAGTAGGGTGTTCTGGCTCGCAGAGGTCAATATTAAAGTCCCCTGCAATAATTAGGTGGTTTTTGTTCAGTCTGTTATCAAGTATTAGATTTCTAAGGTTTGAGTTGAATTCGGACACATCAGTGTTAGGAATTCTATAAACTGCACCCACAGACAGGATAGACTCGGCACCCTTGACTCTGAAGCTGGCGAAGATATACTCCCCATAGCAGTCTCTAGTTCTAATTTCTTTTAAGCATGTTAGTTCTTGGTGGTAGTAAAGAGCAGTGCCACCACCTCTCTGAAGTTGACGACAGTTGTGGATTGCTGAGTAGTTAGGCATGTTAAAGAGTTGAGTAGTATCATCTTTCAACCATGTTTCAGTAAGTATAATAAAAGAGAAATTGTTGTCAATAGCTTCAATCAAGGCACTAACATCATCGAAGTGTTTGCCTAGGGATCTAACGTTCAAATTGATTACAGAGATATTGTGACTATGAGTTAATACATTGTTTACATCATGTGCTGCAAAATATCTGCAATTTAGATCATTAAAGTGATTATTGTCATAGATAGTGGATAAGAGGTTAAGTTCTGGGTCTATACTTGACTGCATAAAAAAAGCTGATTGCCGGAAAAACAAGAAAAACAAAAAGAAATAAATGTACACAATACTGTACCAAACAAACACAAAAGGGGCTTACAGGGGTACAATGGAGTATGGCTAGGCTAGGAAACCTAGGTAATGAATGAGATTAAAAAAAAAAACATATAAACATGGACTATACAAAACACAAGATATAGATATACAAAACAAAAATATAAACAAGACTAAGCAATACCAAAAAAATTGAGCAAAAATGAAAAATGAGGTAGATTGCTTACAGGTACTCTCAGGTACACTGTAAGTAACAATAGACAGAAAATATATATCAATATAGAAAAGAATGTCACAATACAATAAGATAACAATTACATGAACAGATGAAAAACAAATCTGCTGTAAAATAGGAAGTAATTATAGCAAAACACAATATAATAATATAACAATACAATAAGAGCTTACAAAGTATTGAGTCTGCTAAATTAGAGAATAATTATGGCAAGACACAACAATAAATGTAAGCAAACAAGGAATTGAAACAATTAGAGGTAGAATTAAGGTCACTAGATAGCCATGGAGGATACACAAGTTTGGCGGAGAGAACAAAAAATCAGTAGAGACTGTCAAGATGAATATATAAAAAAATTTGACAAATGATAATTGTAAAGTAAAATAATCTTAAAGATAATAAATTCTATTAAGCTTAGTTTTAACTTATAATTAGTATGAACTTAATTAAAAGAACAAAAATGAGATCAATAATTGATTTCAAAAAATGACATAGATCAATACAAATAAATTTAAAATATAAATGGAATAGGGTAAGATTAGATTTAAGAGTAAAATTTTACAATGAAACTGAGGTAGATGCTTGCATAAGTGCATGGAGACTTGATGGATTGTTTAGGAAATTATAGGAATAGGAGAACATCAGGTAAATGGTAAGGCAGAGACAGCACCTTAGACAAAGTTAGATTAAGTTAGGTTAGGCTCAGGCACTGAAAGAGTTAATTTAAGTACTGGCATTGGTCGGGTTCAGGTTTTCAGATATACCACAATCACTTAGGAAGGCCAGGAGTTGTTGGTCACATTTTATTTCATATCTTTTTCCTGTAGCTTCTTTCTTCGCAAAAATCGTACCATTCCTTGTGTAGCACTGCTTGATAAGACCAGGGTTTTGTTTGCGAACTTGGCGCAGCCTGTAGAGGAGGGATCCACGCTGCTTAGTAAGACACTCATTTATATAGAGGTTGGTTTTTTGCTTAGCAGCTGTTTGCATGAGGTCAAACTTCGCAGAGGGATTTGCAAGTTTGATGAGCATTCTCCTACAGTTACGGGGATTGTTTTTATCTATCCTAATAGCCGATTTGATTTGAACATTGAGACTGATCTTTGAATTAATTAGGGTGTTGGCTATGTTACAGCAATCCTCACCTTGTTGTTCAACAGGTAGATCAGTAGAGCTAATTATCAGGGAGTCATGAAGTTGTTGTTGCTCTTGGTCATCTTCGGAAGCCGCCTGGTGAGTCTGAAGGAGATTGATCTGTTTTTCCAGCTTTTTAAGGAGGTCACTTTGAGCTGTGAGGGTTTCTTCAGCCTGAATCTTACGTATTTGATCCATTGCATCATTTGCAACAGTTTGTATGTTGAGAATTTCTTGGTTGTTGTTCATCGACGATTTAAGGAGGCAGTCTATGGTATGTTGTTGTCGGGTGACTGTGTCTTGGAGGGCCGAAATAGCTTCTGATTGCATTTTCACAAGGTTGTGCAGTTTCTGGAGCCATGGATTACTTCGGAGAGGTTTGAAGTTTAAACAGGGAGCCATAGATTGAGTGAATTCTAAAGCTAGAGATCCGAGTTACCTTTGTTACCTATCGTTCGTTACGGCTCGTGACCCTACAGCAGCCAAGCTTTAATTACGTCTAGGGATACCACTGCTGCTCTCTAAAGCGCGTCACCAGTATAACCCCTTGATAAGTAATGAGCACATAAATAAAACTCTTCCTTTAGGACTGAAGAATAGATACTGTGACGGTAACGCGTTGGTGTTCGGCTGTTTAAGGCTAGGGGTATGGCCTCGTCACATAGTTATAAAAAAAAATAGAAAAAACTGGAACTTCGTCTGTGGTAAGGTAAGGAGAAGACACACAAAACACAAGTAAACTTTAACAATGAAATTTTAATTACGTTAAATAAATCAAAACATGAAAAAATGGACAAACAAATTCGTATAATAAAATCAATCAATCAAAATAATAAGAATAATTAAATGACACAATGAAAAGTTACGTTAAGACAAAATAACAAGAAGTGCAATACAAAAATAAAGGTAAGGTGCTGGAATATTGGCTTTAAGCTACCACCTCTCTCAGTATACGCTAACGTCTAGCCGGGAGGAGTGATAACTGCGAAAGCACAGAATATTCTGAGGTCTGAGGTCGTGGCGACCCCAGACATCAAGTAGTATGGGGGGGTGAGTGCAGTTGCAGCCAGACCGGCGACCAATCAGCGGAGCCGGTAGCGATCAACAGGTAGTTTGGCGGTTTGAGTCTGAACAGGTGTCCCTGGCTGTATACGTTTTGCGCTCTGGCAAACCTTGCTGGTGTTGTTGTCGTTGTTGTACATTTCTTCCCTAGTAGTTTTATATAATTTTAACGACGTAATTGTGGAGGGAAGAGCAGGCTCAATCTCTTGAAGGAGATTATCGTCACAACTCTCCCCCGAAGCCTGCGGTTCTGGAAGAAGTATGTCGTTATGTGGTGGAGTAATGGATGGAGTCGCTTCTACTTTATAAACTCTGGAGAGATCATTGGCTAAGATGTTGTCAGACTCTTGGTATAGCGTGTCTCCAGGTTGAATTTCTGCAGGTAGCAAGCCCATAGTAGAAGACGTTGAGATGAGAAGTGGGCGTGCTGCAGGAGGTGTAGGGTGGTGTGGTCCGTATTGATGGTGGACCGAGCACTTTTCAGGTGTGGAGTGAAGTGCTGAAGCTTCAGGATGAGGAAGAGTAGCTCCTTGCCAATTGTTCCGTCGTTCCTTGTAGCAGTAGTCGCTGACAGGTGTATTCTTCTCGCCTCGTTGCTGCATCACGACACCACCAACGTCGGTACCATTGGCGTCGACATGGAGGATGAAGGGCTTATCTGACGAGGTGAGAGTGGAATTAGAATAGGGCAAAGGAGCACGATTATTATCCTGAAAGCATTTGGGAAGATCATTAAGGATTTCGGAATTAGAAAGCGCTGACTCCTTGTCAGTGCTTTCGGGAGGAGAAGCTGGGATGGTCTCACTGTGGATGTAGGGTTCTGTGAAGGTAGAACAATTAGTCAGGACAGTGGGAGGAGTACCATTATATTGCTTCAGGAGGTTGACGTGGCACAGCTGGGTCTTCCGCCGCCTATCTGGAGTCTCTATTACGTAGTTGTTATTATTCCTGCACTCTTTGACGCAGTAGGGTCCTGAAAACCTGTTTTGTAAAGGTGAACCTGGGATAGGGAAATAGGCAAGGACGAAGTCTCCCGGCTTGAATTTTCTTACTTTGCTGGTCTGGTCGTAATGAGTCTTCATTCTCACCTGGGCTTTCAATAGATTATCATGGGCAAAACGGTGGACTCTCTCGAGAATGTGTTGAAGGTTTTGAAGAAACTGGGGCACATTCTGATGCTCACTGAAGGTGGCATCTCGGAGAGAGTCTTTGAAAGCCTTAAGGGGAGTACGGCACTTACGGCCGTAGAGCATCTCATAAGGAGATACTCCTAGGGACTCATTGGGGAGACTTCTGAAAATACACATTATAAGGTCAATCTGCTTATCCCAATCCTTCGAGGTTTCACTACAAAACTTTTTCAAGAGTGCTTTGATGGTATAGAATTCCCAACACTGATGTGTCTGGATTCAACTCAAACCTTAGAAATCTAATACTTGATAACAGACTGAACAAAAACCACCTAATTATCGCAGGGGACTTTAATATTGACCTCTGCGAGCCAGAACACCCTACTGCTGTTAGCTTCCTCAACTGTATGAATTCCTGCCTCCTCATACCCTTAATCACTAGACCTACTAGAATCACTGATAGCACTGCCACGACTCTAGATCACATCTGGACCAACATAACCTCTCCGCTTACTTCAGGTATAATCACCGATAGCACTACAGACCACTACCCCACATTTCTTTTAACTAACATTAGCAAACCACCTCTAGAAACAAGGGAGTTAAGCTTTAGGCTGCACAATGAAACTGCTATAAACAATTTTATAACTGCTGCTGATAATGTCAACTGGGAGTCCGAGTTAGGTAACATAGGGGACATCAACCTAGCAGTGCAATCTTTTCTACAAACAACTCTTAGCCTTTATAACACCCACTGTCCTAGGCTTACAAAACAAGTCACAAGCAAAAGGCTTAACAATCCTTGGCTTACAAAGGGAATACTGAAATCCATTAACAAAAAACACGACCTTGAGAAGAAGTATAGGTTAGGAATTGTCTCCAAAGAATTCTCAAAGAATTACTCATTATTGCTATCTAAGATAATTAGACGAGCCAAAACTAATTACTACGAAGATAAATTTACTCAAATAAAGAGCAACATTAAACAAACTTGGAGCACAATTTCACAAATATTGGGATCAAAGAAATCTTTAAATAACAAACCGACTCTCCTGTCTAATAACGATGGTCAGCTTTCAGCCTCTGATTCTGCTATTGAGTTTAATAGGTTCTTCTCTTCCATTGGTTCATCCCTTGCAAATGATATTCCATCTTCCAGTACTGACATTAAGGACTATCTTACAGGTAACTATCCACAGTCTCTGTACCTAAAGCCTATTAACTCCACTGACGTCAATGAGATAATCCTTTCCCTTAAAACCAAGTCTGGTGCCCTTGAGGAGATACCAACTTTAATTTACAAAAAAGCCTCCAGATCTTTAGCCCCTGCTATTGCTTTGCTCTTCAACAAGTCACTTGAACTCCAAACCTTTCCAGATATTCTAAAAAAAGCGAGAGTAACGCCTGTCCACAAATGTGGTGACCCCACAGATGTTAACAACTACAGACCTATATCAATCCTGCCAAACTTGTCAAAAATTTTTGAAAAACTTATATACAAGCAGCTTTACTCATATCTAGCCAAACTCAATATACTTAGCCCTTGCCAATATGGCTTCAGACCCAAAAAAAGCACTAACGATGCACTTATTAGTATGCTTAACTCGATTCATACAGCTCTTGATAAAAAGGAGTTCCCTGTTGGGTTATTTGTGGACCTGCGTAAAGCTTTTGATACTGTCAACCACCATAACCTTCTTCTTAAATTACATCATTATGGAGTCAGAGGACACTCCCTACAATACCTCGAGTCCTACCTTACTGACAGGCTCCAATATGTTTCTGTGAATAATACAATTTCTCCCACCCTACCCATCAACATTGGTGTTCCTCAGGGCAGCATACTTGGCCCTCTCCTCTTTCTCATCTACATTAATGACCTTCCAAATGCCTCCCAACACCTCAAACCAATTCTATTTGCTGACGACACAACCTTCATTTACTCCAGTCCTGACCCTCTTGCTCTAAATGCCACAGTAAATACTGAGCTAAATAAAGTCCATCTTTGGCTAACTGCCAACAAACTCACCCTTAACATTGACAAAACCTTCTATATTCTGTTTGGCAATAAATCCTCTAGTCTTATAAATCTCAAAGTAAACAATACCCAAATTTGTAACAAATTAGATGGCAAATTCCTTGGCATTCTCATTGACCACAAGCTGAATTTCCAGGGACACATTCTAAATATATCTAAAAAAGTTTCAAAAACTGTGGGCATTCTTTCTAAGATCAGATATTATGTACCACGCCCTGCCCTGGTGACTCTCTATTACTCCCTTATCTATCCTTATCTCAACTATGGTATTTGTGCTTGGGGTTCTACTACCCAAAATCACTTACGTCCTCTAATTACCCAACACAAAGCCGCTATTAGAACAATATCCAACTCTGGCCCCAGACATCACTCGGTACCCCTACTCAAATCTCTTAATATGTTAGATATTAAGTCACTGCACATTCTCTCATGTGTATTATACATATATAAAACGCTAAACTATAATGCCAATCCTGATCTTAAAAGCTTCATAGTAGGTTGTAACAGAACCCATGAGCACCACACCAGAAATAAATACAGTTTTGATATTCCTAGAGTACGTCTTAATCAAACTAGAAATGCTCTGCAAATCAAGGGGCCCAGAATGTGGAATGACCTTCCCAACCATATTAAAGACTGTACCTCTCTCAACCAGTTTAAGATAAAAACTAAACGCTACCTAATAAATTCCCTGTAATCTACCTCACTCCTCTATTGTCAACCTATGTCTGTTATTTTTTTTTTTTTTTTTTTTTTTTTTTTAATCAACACTGTTTGTCAACCTATTGTATTTGTGCTGCTTTTTCAGTCATGTTTCCCCCTTTTTTTTATCTTTATTTGTATTTGTTCTCAACATCTTTTATTCTTTATGCTCAATTAGTATTAAGTTCTAGATATTAATGTTTTCTTGCCCGAAACGCATTGCGTACTAGTGGCTTTAGGCATTGTATGTACTAGCTCTATCTATATACCAATCCATTAATGTAACATCACTTGTATGTATATACCTTACCTGAATAAACATCTGAATCTAAACATCTGAGTCTGATGACTACGTTCAAGAGAACCCTGTGAAGCAGGATGATAGGGGCTGGACAATACCTGTTTGATGTTGAACTCCTCCAGTGTCCTTTTGAAGAGATCACTGGTGAAGTTGGTACCACAGTCGCTTTGAATCTCCCTGGGAAATCCGTATTGAGTGAAGATCTTCAATAGATGTTTTATAACCGTAGCAGCCGTGATGTTCTTCACTGGAACTGCTATGGGAAATCTGCTGGTAGGACACAGGATGGTTAGGATGTAGGCGTTACCTGAACTGGTCCGAGGTAAAGGACCAACACAGTCTATTAGGAGTCTGTGGAAAGGTTCCGCAGGCACCTGTATGGGAATCAGTGGCGCTCTGGGAATGGAGATGTTCGGTTTGCCTGCCATCTGACATGTATGACACTGTTTTACGTACTGTTTGACGTTATTTACCATACCTGGCCAGTAGTAGTCTTGACGAATCCCATGGTAAGTCTTGTTGAAGCCGTAGTGGGAGAACGCTCCATGGGCCAGGTGTAGAATAGTGGGCCGCAGGCTGGTGGGAATCACAAGTTGTTCGATGTTGGCCCAATCGTCCTCCTCCTTCAGTTTACTGGGTCTATATCTGCGGTAGAGCAAGTCGTTCTCTAGGAAGAACCCAGGAATACTGTCGGGTTGAGTCTCAGCCTGGAAAAACAATGGTGTTAAAGTAAGATCTTCCCTCTGCAACTTACGGAACTCCAACTTGGTCAGATGCGGGGGTAGTTTCTGAGGGTCTTGAGGGACAGCGGTAGCAGTAGAGTCAGCTGGCTGTGGACGTGCGGCTTGTGCACGGGTGGTCACGAGAACCGGAGGAGAAACTTCATCACTCTCTTGAACCTCTGCTGGAACATACTCTAGAATAGGGTTTATTGGCACAGAGTTACACACCTGGGGTTTGTCCATGACGATGAGGTTGGTCGGTTGCAGGTCTTCTGCCAAGTCGTTGCCTAGGAGAAGTTGCACTCCAGGCATGGGAAAAGGCTTTTCCCTGACGGCGACTTGGACTTCCCCGTTCACGTAGGGACAATCCAGGTGGACTCTGGCGAGAGGGTATGGAGTGGTAGCAGTGAGGTCAGTGATGAAGACAGTTTCTCCGGTGTAGGTGATGTTGGGCACAGCCGACTTCAAGATGATCGATTGTAGAGCCGCTGTGTCCCTCAAGATCTTCAATTTGAAACGTCCCTCCGGATTTGAACCGTTGGCAGAGACAGTTCCAGTATACAGGTGGTTACTGAAAAGAGAAAGATCATTAACATTAACACCAACATTCATCACAGGCTTACCGGACTTAGGAGGAGTTGGTTTGGGTTTTTGTTGGTCAGTGATTCCCTTGTATTGAGACTTACCACACTTGTCTATGGTATGTCCATAGAGTCTACAATACTTGCAGTACAGTTGTGAACCAGCTTGATCGGGGCTCACCTTCTCGTAACTGTACCACGACTTCTTACTGGAGGATGGTTCGGGTGTCAGCCGGTGGATGAGTCTGTAAGTGTCAGCCGACTTAGCACACTTCAGGTAGTCGGTTTCTTCTTTATCTGCTAAGTAGAGGCGGACAGGAGGCGGCACACGCCTCAAGAATTCTTCAACAAGCATCAGGTTGACGAGTTCTGTAAAAGTAGAGACATGTGCTGCTTCCAGCCATTTCATGAAATACCTCCGTTTCGTGTTACAAACTCAAGGAAGGTAGTGGTACTTGCCTTCAGGTGGTCACGGAATTTCCTTCTATAACTTTCAGTGGAAAGTAGGTAGGCGTCCAACACTGCTTGTTTCAGAGTGTGGTAGTCATTCTCAGACGCCAAAGTACTGAGTGTGACTGCAGCTCTACCTGTAAGATGGACTCTGAGAAGTGTGGCTCATTGGTCGACAGGCCAACGGAGTTGATTAGCAAGAGTTTCAAAGGTGGTGAAAAACACATCAACTTCTGCTTCTACAAAGGATGGCATTAACTTACTTGCATGTGATATATTAAAACTGACGGGAAGATTGGCAGTAGCTTGCTGGCGTTGAGTGAAGTGTGAAGTTTCCAAGGCGATTTCGCGTTGACGACACTCTAGAGCCAGAGTCGCTTGTTGCTTGTCATGTTCGCGTTGTATTTCCAACTCGCGTTGTTTGGTTTCAAGCTGTACTCGTTCACGTTCACGGAGTAATGCGACCTCACGTTCGTGTTCTTCTCTCCTCAAGGCAGCTTCGCGTTCTTGTTCTTCTCTCCTCAAGGCAGCTTCGCGTTCTTGTTCGTCCCTTCTTATGGCAGCTGCTCGTTCTTGTTGTTCGAGGGCTTCCCTTTGTTGCTCACGTTCAATCTTAGCCAGCTCTAGTTTGAGTTTCAGCGTTGCTAAGTCAGGTTTATCTGCAATATAGTAAGTTTCATGAGTTTCAGAGTCGATCTTACCTTGCTCTAAATAGTAATCCAGCAACAGGTTGTATAGGTCATTTTTGTTGGCTTGATAGGGAACTTCTAGTTGATACTCGTGTGCAAGAGTTTGTAATTCAGTCTTCTTGGCACGACTTAAAGTCCCTATTTCACCTGCTGGATTTGTACGGAAAGCTTGGAGACGAAACATGGTGAAATTAGCAAATAAAGGTACACGAATATTCAATAGTGAATGTCAGAAACAGGACAACGTGGCAACTGGTACCTATCCTGTGAGATCTTTAACAATTAAAGTTAAGTAAAAGATGTTAAATGATTAAATTAAATCAAGGGCGCAGGAAATCTTGTACCCGGTACTCATGTAAGAGGATAAGGGCAAGAAAATATAACGAACGAATAATATAACGGTGTCATAACGAAAAATAACGAAACTATAACGGTGTCATAACGAACGAACGTCAACAACACCTGTCGGCCCTGCCCTCCCTCCTCTTTTATCAGCTGATCCTTGAGCTCTCGGCTACCAACAAATGATGTAGCATCACCCGAAGGCAGCTAAGTACACAGTGACCTATATGTGATTGAAAAAAACCAACAAGACCAACCCGTAATTCTCTCATTTCGACCTCATTAGTGTTGCTCCCTGGAGCTAAGAAGCTGTACCCGACGTTCACTGCTGCCTATCAACGAGTCTTCCCTATTTGTTCCTGCCTACATTTATCCTGCTATCATGCAAAGTAAGGCCGGTAAGACCCTTAAGAAAGATAGCACACCTAACAAGAATAACCCTACTAGCCAGGCTAACAACATGATTAGTTCAGCTATCTCCCCCTCGGTGGCCGCCGTGGGGGGTACCGACTCTCCCTCCGTCAACAATAACAAACAATCTCAGCTGGGCGCAGCGCCGTCTCTGACACGGGCCATGCAACAATTAGGTAGCCATATGGATCAACTTAAACGAGCTACTGCCCCTTGTTCTGACTTCAAGCGCTTTGCTGATAACCCTTGGCTCAAGTTATTAACTCAAGTACATGAAGATCAAATGACAGTAATCAAAGAGCAGTCGGCCTTAATAATGAACCTGCAAGGCTCATTATTATCTTTGCAGAATGAAGTTGTAGACTTAAACAAGAACAATCAAGATCTATCTACCACAGTCGTCAACCTCGAACAAGAATTAAACCTTCTCAAGAACACAGTTACAAACTTTAATCCAGATGCAACCACTAAAAAACAGGAAGAAATATTGCAACAGTTTGAGAACCATCTGAACAACCTACAACAACAACACACTGTTACCCAAGACGAGACAGACCAACATAAACTACTTGAATCGGTAATTATCTCTTCACGTGATTTTCCCCAAGAAACTGATGGTGAAGACTGTGCTGCCATTGTGATCAAAGTATTGCAGGATAAGTTAAATTATTCGATCCAAAAAAATGACATCAAAGCAGCTTATAGAGTGGGTACCAAATCATCTGGTACTAATAATAGGCGTATTCGTTTAAAATTAGATAGCTGCTCCCGCAAGACTGATCTTATCTCATCTGCAGTTGCTAGTAAATCCACTGTTTATGTGAATGAATGTCTGACCAGGTGCAGGCAAAATCTCTTTTTTAAACTGCGTGGCTTCTGCAAAAATTCCCCTACAATTAAACACTGTTTTGTGCGAGATGGTAAAATTATAGCTAGGAGGACTGACACTGGAAAAACCTATTCAATAACCACAGAAGCTCACCTTAATTCTTTCCTCAGTGACTGTGGGTTAGCTGCTGTATAGCCTGAATTCAGATTATAATCTCATATAACTACCTTTGTGTACTCTAGCTCTGCCTTTCCCTTCAAAAGGTTTTAACTTTAGTTTAAAAAAGAAAAAAAAAATAATAAAAAGAATAATATTGTCATCTTTATTATTGTCTTTTTTTTCTTTTTACTCCCATGTTCCATAGTACACTGGCTTTGCCTGTGTCCTCTAGTATTAACTTCATTATCCAATGTTCCTGAGTGTATCTCTATTTAAACTACCTCAGTTTGTTTTAGTGTAACTTTAGTATTCAATTATAGTGTACTTATAATAGTATAGTAAGCAAGCTTATTATCTTATAGATTTCATAATTGTTTTTTTTTTTTTTTACTTTTTTGGTCATCTATTGTTATTAATTATTCTAGTTAATTTTTTACATTCCTAGTTCCCATTAAGTTTTTTTTTTTTCTTTTTACTTAAAATTACCATTAAGTTTATTTTACTTTAGAATTTTTAATCTGCTTTTTTCTTTGTTTTCTATTTTGTAATTTGCCATTCTTACCTTGTTTTCCTGCAATCAGCCTTTTTATGCAGACAAGTATAGACCCAGAACTAAACCTCTTATCCACTATCTATGACAATCATCACTTCAATGATCAAAATTGCAGATATTTTACAGCAAATGATGTAAACAATGTATTATCAGATAATCTCAATATCTCTGTAATCAACTTGAACGTTAGATCCCTAGGTAAACACTTCGATGATGTTAGTGCCTTGATTGAAACTATTGACAACAAATTCTCTTTTATTATACTTACTGAAACGTGGTTGAAAGAGGATAATACTCAACTCTTTAACATGCCTAACTACTCGGCAATTCACAACTGTCGTCAAATGCAGAGAGGTGGTGGTACTGCTCTTTACTACCACCAAGAACTAACATGCTTAAAAATAATTAGAACTAGAGACTGCTGTGGGGAGTATATTTTTGCCAGTTTCAGAGTCAAGGGTGCCGAGTCTGTCCTGTCTGTGGGTGCAGTCTATAGAATTCCTAACACTGATGTGTCTGAATTCAACTCAAACCTTAGAAATCTAATACTAGATAACAGATTGAACAAAAACCATCTAATTATCGCAGGGGACTTTAATATTGACCTCTGCGAGCCTGAACACCCTACTGCTGTTAGCTTCCTCAACTGTATGAATTCCTGCTTCCTCATACCCTTAATCACTAGACCAACTAGAATCACTGATAGTACTGCTACGACTCTAGATCACATCTGGACCAACATAACCTCTCCGCTTACTTCAGGTATAATCACCGATAGCACTACAGACCATTACCCCACATTTCTCTTAACTAACATTAGCAAACCACCTCTAGAGACAAGGGAGTTAAGCTTTAGGCTGCACAATGAAACTGCTATAAACAATTTTATAACTGCTGCTGATAATGTCAACTGGGAGTCCGAGTTAGGTAACATAGGGGACATCAACCTAGCAGTGAAATCTTTTCTACAAACAACTCTTAGTCTTTATAACACCCACTGTCCTATGCTTACAAAACAAGTCACAAGCAAAAGACTTAACAATCCTTGGCTTACAAAGGGAATACTTAAATCCATTAACAAAAAACACGACCTTGAGAAGAAGTATAGGCTAGGAACAGTCTCCAAAGATTTCTCAAAGAATTACTCGTTATTGCTATCTAAAATAATTAGACGAGCCAAAACTAAATACTATGAAGATAAATTTACCCAAATAAAGAGCAACATTAAAAAAACTTGGAGCACAATTTCACAAATATTGGGATCAAAGAAGATTTTAAATAACAAACCAACACTCCTTTCCAATAACGTTGGTCAGCTTTCAGCCTCTGATTCTGCTATTGAGTTCAATAGGTTCTTCTCTTCCATTGGGTCATCCCTTGCAAATGATATTCCATCTTCCTGTACTGATGTTAAGGACTATCTTACAGGTAACTATCCACAGTCTCTGTACCTAAAGCCTACTAGTTCCACTGATGTCAATGAAATAATCCTTTCCCTTAAAACCAAGTCTAGTGCCCTCGAGGAGATACCAACTTTAATTTACAAAAAAGCCTCCAGATCTCTAGCCCCTGCTATTGCATTGCTCTTCAACAAGTCACTTGAACTCCAAACCTTTCCTGACATTCTAAAAAAAGCAAGAGTAACCCCTGTCTACAAATGTGGTGATCTCACTGATGTTAACAACTATAGACCTATATCAATCCTGCCTAACTTGTCAAAAATATTCGAAAAGCTAATCTACAAGCAGCTTTACTCTTTTCTAGCCAAACACAATATACTTAGCTCTTGTCAATATGGCTTCAGACCCAAAAAAAGCACTAACGATGCACTTATTAGTATGATTAACGTAATTCACGCAGCTCTTGATAAAAAGGAGTTTCCTGTTGGGTTATTTGTGGACCTGCGTAAGGCTTTTGACACTGTCAACCATCAAAACCTTCTTCTTAAATTACATCATTATGGAGTCAGAGGACACTCCCTGCAATACCTCAAATCTTATCTTACTGACAGGCTCCAGTATGTTTCTGTGAATAATACAATTTCTCCCACCCTACCCATCAACATTGGTGTTCCTCAGGGCAGCATACTTGGCCCTCTCCTCTTTCTCATCTACATTAATGACCTTCCAAATGCCTCCCAACACCTCAAACCAATTCTATTTGCTGACGACACAACCTTCATTTACTCCAGTCCTGACCCCCTTGCTCTAAATGCCACAGTAAATACTGAGCTAGAGAAAGTCCATCTTTGGCTAACTGCCAACAAACTCACCCTTAACATTGACAAAACGTTTTATATTCTGTTTGGCAATAAATCCTCTAATCAGATAAATCTCAAAATAAACAATACCCAAATTTGTAACAAATTAGATGGCAAATTCCTTGGCGTTCTCATCGACCACAAGCTGAATTTCCAGGGTCACATTCTAAATATATCAAAAAAAGTTTCAAAAACTGTTGGCATTCTTTCTAAGATCAGATATTATGTACCCCGCCCTGCTCTGGTTACTCTCTATTACTCCCTCATCTATCCATACCTCAACTATGGTATTTGTGCTTGGGGTTCTACTACCCAAAATCATTTACGTCCTCTCATTACCCAACACAAAGCTGCTATTAGGACAATAACCAACTCTGGCCCCAGACATCACTCGGTACCCTTACTCAAATCTCTGAATATGTTAGATATTAAGTCACTGCACATTCTCTCTTGTGTATTATACATATATAAAACGCTGAACTGTAATGCCAATCCTGACCTCAAAAGCTTCATTGAAGGTTGTAACAGAACCCATGAGCACCACACCAGGAATAAATACAGTTTTGATATTCCTAGAGTACGACTTAATCAAACTAGAAATGCTCTACAAATCAAGGGACCCAGAATGTGGAATGACCTTCCCAACCATGTTAAAGACTGTACCTCTCTCAACCAGTTTAAGATAAAAACTAAACAATACCTAATAAATTCCCTGTAACCCACCTCACTCCTTTATTGTCAACCCATGTCTGTTATTTTATTTTATTATTATTATATTTTTTTTTAATCAACACTGTTTGTCAACCTATTGTATTTGTGCTGCTTTTTCAGTCATGTTCCCCCTTTTTTTATCTTTATTTGTATTTGTTTTCAACACTTTTTATTCTTTATGCTCAATTAGTATTAAGTTCTAGATATTAATGTTTTTCTTGCCCGAAACGCATTGCGTAATAGTGGCTTTAGGCATTGTATGTACTAGCTCTATCTATATATCAATCCATTAATGTAACATCACTTGTATGTATGTACCTTACCTGAATAAACATATTTATTTATTTATTTATTTAAAATCCTACTAACAAATGAAACAGAGTTTCGAAAACAAATGAAACAATTAAATGCCTCAAAAGTAAAATTGGTAGTCCAAGGATGTAGGCATACCTTGCCAAGTCTCTATAGGACATAAAGCAAGTTTTTCCTACTGAATTTAATATGATACTTACAGAATTAGCGAACTTTTGTGCTCTGAAAAGTAAGCTAATTCCCTACCGTTGTATGTATCATCATCTCTGACTGACGTGTAGGGGTGCGAGGTGTCAACTGGTGACGAGAACTGCTGCTGAGGTCCCAATTCAGCAACTAAAGTTCGAGCTAGAGGAACTATGGCCCTCTTTGTCCTCCTACAGTCAGATTGCAGAAGATTGGGTACTCTTGACCCGGGGCAGACCACAGTACCAGGACACCAGCACATCAGTGCACACAGTGACACCAGTGCACACAGTGACACCAGTGCACACAGTGACACCAGTGCACACAGTGACACCAGTGCACACAGTAACACCAGTGCACACAGTGACACCAGTGCACACAGTGACACCAGTGCACACAGTAACGCCAGAAAACACAGTAACACCAGTGCACACAGTAACACCAGTGCACACAGTGACACCAGTGCACACAGTAACACCAGTGCACACAGTGACACCAGTGCACACAGTAACGCCAGTACACACAGTAACACCACACACCATGGAATACACGATGACACATGTGAACATAATAATTACACACGTGCAGCTGATGACAAACAACCTCAAAATGGATAATCACAATGAACAACATCTCACTATACTGCAATGGAACTGTAATGGAGTTCGCAATAGAATTAATGACATCATACAGTACGTCCGTGAACACCAAACTGACGTCATAGTGCTACAGGAGACGATGGTGGGTGATGACTTCAACCCAAGGTTCAGCGGTTATCGCAAGTTCTCCCTGCCCTCTGGGGAAAGAAAACGGGGTCTCATCACTTTTATTTATTTATTTATTTATTTATTTATTTATTTATTTATTTATTTATTTATTTATTTATTTATATATATACAAGAAGGTACATTGGGTTTGTGAGAATACATTGGATAGTACAGTAATTACATTCTTGTAAAGCCACTAGTACGCGCAGCGTTTCGGGCAGGTCCTTAATCTAGCAGATAATTTTAAGTAGGTAATTTCAATCAGAATTGATAAATGATAAAGATACATTACAAGAGAAAAATGAGATGAGAGAGATAAGTAGGTATATTAAAGGACATTGTTATATTAAAGCTCTGATTGATTACATTGACAGCTTGATTAGTAATTTAAACAAGATTAATAGACACCATACAGCAGATTGACAGCACATATAAGACAGCAATGATCACAATGGTAAAGATGTTCAGAATGGGTACATAAAGATTGGGAGACTGGGTAGCAAAAGATACAGATAAGCAAGATTTATAAACACCATACAACAGATTGGCAGCACATATAAGAAAACAGCAATGATCACAATGGTAAAGATGTTCAAATTGGGAACATAAAGGTTGGGAGATTGGGTAGCAATTGATACAGTGCAATTTTAAGGCAAAAAGTGAAAAACTATGAAGATGAAATTAGGTACTTTTTAGTATTGATTTTGAATGATGTAAAAGTTGGACAGCTTTTCAATTCAGTAGGGAGTGAGTTCCATAAACTGGGTCCCTTTATTTGCATAGGCTTTTGTAAATAACAAGATTCCCGCACAGATTATTGGTGACCTGCACATGGGGGATGAATTTGAATCACTGGGAGTAACCCTTTACTTAAACAATAATGCTCTACATATAATCAACCTATATGTGCCACAGAGTAAACTTGACCTTGACACACTGCCTGAATTTGTTAATGAAGAACCTACCATGCTGGTCGGTGACCTGAATGCCAGACACCCAAACTTTGGTGCCAACTGTCATCAGCCCAATGTCAATGGACGGAAACTGTCACTCTTTGTCAGGGGAAGTGAAAACCTTAGGGTCCTGGGTGATGAACAGCCAACTCACCTCAGAGGAGGAAGATTAGACTATGCTCTCCTGCTGAATGCACAGGACACGGATGCCAGTACACACATTGTGCACAGTTTATGTAGTGACCATTGGGCACTAATTACCACCGTCGACATGAGCAAGAGAAGGAAAGAGACGAATAAAAGAAAAAGGTTATCACTCGGACCAGATATGAGGCCGCACTTCATAAACAGAATGAGTGACTGGTTCACGGAATACCAAATCCCAGAAGTCATTGACACATTTGTTGATGACCTTAATCACCAAATTGAGAGCTGTCTAAGAGTTCCGCGCCGTACGCCTGGGCGAAGTAACCCTCAGAGGAAGAAAATAAAATGGTATGAGAATGATTACATAAAGATGCTTAACGCAAATGTGCGAGACATGAGTAGAGAGTACCGGGGACATCCCTCTGAAAGTAACCAAGAGTTGTTTAAAACTGTGTGTCAAGTAGCCAGGGAAGAGAAGATTAAAGAGCGGGAAAGACAATGGCTTGAGTTCACTAGCTCTATTGGACGGGAAACATCTGCAAGACAAGTGTGGGCAAAAATTCAGATAGCTAAGGCGGGCAGAGCCCGGCCTGCGGCTCACAAAGACCCCCAGGGTAAGGCTGAGGAACTAATTCACAAGTGGAGTGATGCAGCATCCTCCTCCTCTCTCCCTGCAGAAATCAGCAGGGAACAGCTCCTGCGACATGATGACAGAAGAATTAGGATAACAAGAGCACTGTCTAGTGATGACGAATATGGGGAACCAATCACAGCCCAAGAAGTAAGGGGCGCTATGAAAAAGGGTAAAAGTACAGCACCTGGTGAAGATGGCGTCACCTACGACATACTCAATGCACTGTGTGAAGTGTCTGGGAATCCACTACTCCACCTGTTTAACAAGTCATTCCTAAGTGGAGTGTTGCCCACACAATGGAAACACGCATTATTATTCCCATACCGAAGCCTAATGACCCTGGTAATTACAGACCTATCAGCCTCGTGTCATGCACTTGCAAGATGCTTGAAAGGATCATCCTAAACCGACTGTTGCACAAAATAGGCAGGTTAGGGGAGGGGGTCAATGGATTTGTTAAAGGACGGAGCACAGCAAATTGTATAGTTAATTACTTGGCTAATGACACGGCTAGGTACTCTGTATTTGTTGACATCAAAGAAGCCTTCGACAAAGCACAGTGGATTGCGATCCTGGACGAGCTTGCATGCATGGGTGTCAAGGGGAGACTCATGAAATGGGTTGAAGACTACCTCACAGGAAGGAAAGCCAAGGATTGCTTCAATGGAGCAGTCTCCAGAACAATGAATATAGAACTCGGGACCCCCCAAGGCGGAGTCTTAAGCCCTACACTATTCAATGTACTTATGAACGCCATTGCAAATATTGATTTTCCGGAAGGAACACAACAAGTGGGATATGCAGATGATGTCCTAATACAAGCTCCCACCTTGGGAAAAATTGAACAGTCCATTGAACTTCTTGGAAGGAAATGTATTGAGCTCGGTTTCACTCTCTCCACAAACAAGACGAAGGCATACTCCCATCACAAGCGGAGAGCAAATGAAGAACTGCAAATTAATGGTGTAACAATTAATGGTGAATGGGTTGACCACTATCGGTACCTTGGCGTCTCTGTCGGCTCTAACAAGGGAAAGAAAGAGGAGCTCAATCAACTCATAGGAACATGCAAAAGTCGACTCAGGGCACTGAAAGCTATGACCTGGAATGGACATGGAGCCTCTATTGCCGTGCTTAAAATGATGTATACAGCCTATGTGCGCTCCGTCATAGACTATGCCGCATCAGTTCTGTGCACCTACTCCCAAAGCGATATGAAAAGGCTTGAAAGCATTCAAAATGAAGCCATGACAATCATTCTTGGAGTTCCAAGAACTGCCAAAACGTCTAATCTACGAGAGGAGTTGTCCCTTCCCAGTGTTAAAAGCAGAATTCAGGAGCTGAATGCTAAAGCTTGCAATTAGGATAGCCAGAGATCCCCATTACAATGATATTGCCAAGAAAAAACTGAGCTCTGTGCTACTTTCAGGGGGAAACAGAAGCAAAAAATGGCATCACAGAGCAGTCTGCTACCTTGAAGAGCTTCACCTGCTTGAGCAAGCCCGTGAGCTCCTACCTGTAGAGAGGTTACCTCCCTGGGAGGATGACTCATGCAAGATCATCATCAATGAAATGGCAATGAAAAAATCCAACATGATACCACAAGAAATGAGGCACAAGTATTTCGAGGAAATTTATAAAGAAGCCAGAGATGAACTAGATCAAATCTACACTGACGGGTCATCTAATCCTATCAATGGCAGGGCTGGTGCAGCATACACGGTAATCAAGGATAATACTTTCCAACGCAGAAATGAAGAAAAAGCACGTATTGAGAACTATGCCTCTTCAACGCAAGCAGAGCTAACTGCCATTGTTATGGCGTTAAGGTTTCTTGAACGGAACACTAATAGTGCAGTGATTTGCACCAATTCAAAAGCAGCACTGCAAAGCCTAAGTAAAAACCAGGCAGAAAATCTTGCAGTAGTCGCTGAAATTAAGAGAGCTGTGAGAGTACTTACCAATCAGGGAAGAGTCATCAAGTTTCTGTGGATCCCCCTCCCATGTTGGAATATGTGGGAATGAACGAGCAGATGTGCTGGCTGCTGAAGGCGCTGAAGGAGACCATATTGAATACTTCATACCCAAGACTCAACTACAAATTAGAGGTATTATCAGGCAACATCACCGTGACAAGATAACTGAGGAAAGGAGGATAGAAGCACAAACCAGTGAATCTGTACGATGGTACAACATGGTTGCAGCTGGCAATCCCAATCATTATGGCCGAAGAGGAGGACGACGAGGGAGAGAATCAGTAATAGCGAGAATCCGTCTTGGATACAAATATCCATGGAGATTTGGAATGGAAACAACAGTTGATCAGCGAAGTTGCAGAATCTGTGGTGAGAGTGATGGACACCGCCTTGACCACTATCTACGTGAATGTGAACACCTGAGAGACATTAGGAATATGTGTAGAATAATAAACCCCACATTGCTTGAGTTAGAAAAACACTATTTGTCAAATATTGATACTGTTCTTAAAAGATTTCCCCATTTTGCACCCGCAAGATAACGTAAGCTTTTAAGGGTTGATAAATGTTAATCTTCTTGTTTGAGGAACTGTTCACTTGAGACAGTTAAGCAAGTCCCAGCTGTGTCTGGGTACAAGTGACAGGATGAACAACCCAGCGGGTTTTCTTCCTATTGGGGAGTGTTGTACATTCTGCTATGGCGGTATGTTCACTCACAAGATGAGTGGCGCTGCCCAATAAACTTGCCCCTCGGGGCAAAATTTAATAAACGCCTCTACCAACATCTGTACTGGTGCAGTCATCGGAGGACAAACCCTTCATGCAAACTGCACCTACTATCAAGAAGAAGAAGAAGAAAAAGTGTAACAAATCTACTTAGTTTCATGATAGTCACAGAGATATTATAAGAAAGACGTTGTTGGGTTTACTGTCTATCTAAACTTAAAAAAGGCTTTTGACAGTCCCACACAACAGACTTCTGGAAACTGGAACATGTTGGAGGGGTGACGGGGAGACTTCTGATAGGAATGAAATGTTTTAACTGACAGATAGAGGAGGGCAGTAATCTGAGACAATGTAGGTGACTGGTGGAGTGTTACTAGTGGATTACCACAGGGTTCCGTTTCTGCACCAGTAACGTTCATCGTCTACATAAATGATCTACCCGAGGAAATACTGAATTATCTGAACATGTTTGTGGATGATGCTAATATACTGGTGAAGATAGGAGATGCAGACGATTCTAATGCCCTTCAAATCGATGTAGATAAAGTAAGTGCTTGGAGCTTTAATTGCCAAATGGAATTCAGTGTGAATAAATGCCATGTCATGGAATGTGGAATGCGGACAGAATGAAAATATAAAAATGGAAACCACGTACGAAACTCAGTCAAATCATAACATAGAACGAAAAGGCAATGTTAAAGATTTGGGTGTACTCATGTCGGAAGACCTTACCTTCAAAGTACGCAATAAAAGTCACAACTGCGAGAAAAATAACAGGTTGGATAACAAGAACCTTTCACACTAGAGATGCTATACCGACGATGATACTTTTCAAGACGCTATTGCTCTCTAGAGTGGAGTACTGCTGCACAATGACAGCCCCTTTCAAAGCTGGTGAAATTGCTGACCTGGAGAGTGTGCAGAGATCCTTTACTGCTTGAATCCACTCAGAAAAACATCTAAACTCCTGGGACCGACTAAAGAGCCTAAATCTGTATTCTCTTGAGCGCAGGCGGGAGAGATGCATAATAATTTATATGTGGAAAAATATTAGAGGGCTGGTCCCAAACCAGTACACAGAAATAACATCACATTTATTTATTTATTTATTTATTTATTTATATACAAGAAGGTACATTGGGTTAGAGAGAATACATAGCATATTATTTAACATCTTGTAAAGCCACTAGTACGCGCAGCGTTTCGGGGAGGTCCTTAATCTAACAGATAATTTTAGGTAGGTAAATTCTAGCAGAATTAAAAAAATTATAACAGATACATTGCAAGAAAAAAATGAGATGAGAGAGAATAGTAAGTATATTAAAGCTCTGGTTGATTACATTGACAGCTTGATTGGTAATTTAAACAAGATTAACAGACACCGTACAGCTGATTGATAGCACATATAAGAAGACAGCAATGATCACAATGGTAAAGATGTTCGGATTGGGTACATAAAGATAGGGAGATTGGGTAGCAATAGATACAGTGCTATTTTAAAGCAACAAGGTAAAAAAAAAACTATACAGATGAGATTAGGTACTTTTTAGTTTTGTTTTTGAATGACGCTAAAGTTGGACAGCTTTTCAATTCATTAGGGAGTGAGTTCCATAGACTGGGTCCCCTTATTTGCATAGAGTGTTTACACAGATTAAGTTTGACTCTGGGGATATCAAAGAGATATTTATTTCTGGTGTGGTGATAATGGGTCCTATTACATCTGTCCAGGGAGAGTTTCAGAGCAGGATTTGCGTTTAAGAACAGGGTTTTGTAAGTGTAATTGATACAAGAAAATTTGTGGAGTGAGATTATGTTTATCATGTTAAGGGAGTTAGACAAGGGAGCTGAGTGTTGTCTGAAAGCAGAATTTGTTATTATTCTGATAGCAGATTTTTGCTGGGTGATGATGGACTTGAGGTGGTTTGCAGTGGTTGAACCCCATGCACAGATACCATATATAAGATAGGGATAGATTAGTGCATAATATAGAGAGATGAGAGCAGAGTTAGGTACATAATATCTGATTTTGGAGAGTATCCTAACTGTTTTAGAGACTTTCTTAGTTATGTGTTGTATGTGGGTGCTGAAGTTGAGTCTCTTGTCTAGGAATAGGCCAAGAAACTTTCCATCATTTTTATTGCTGATGTTTACATTATCTATCTGAAGCTGAATTGCATTTGTAGATTTCCATCCAAATAAAATGTAGTAGGTCTTTTTTATGTTAAGTGTTAGTTTATTGGTTGACATCCATAAGTGGACTTTTTTTAGTTCATTATTAACAACATCATTTAGTGTATGTGGGTTGGGGTTAGAGTAGATGAGGGTAGTATCATCAGCAAACAAAATAGGTTTCAGAATATTAGAGACATTAGGCAGATCATTGATGTCCTACCTTACTGACAGGCTCCAGTATGTTTCTGTGAATAATACAATTTCTCCCACCCTACCCATCAACATTGGTATTCCTCAGGGCAGCATACTTGGCCCTCTCCTCTTTCTCATCTACATTAATGACCTTCCAAATGCCTCCCAACACCTCAAACCAATTCTATTTGCTGACGACACAACCTTCATTTACTCCAGTCCTGACCCCCTTGCTCTAAATGACACAGTAAATACTGAGGTAAATAAAGTCCATCTTTGGCTAGCTGCCAACAAACTCACCCTTAACATTGACAAAACTTTCTATATTCTGTTTGGCAATAAATCCTCTAATCAAATAAATCTCAAAATAAACAATACCCAAATTTGTAACAAATTAGATGGCAAATTCCTTGGCATTCTCATTGACCACAAGCTGAATTTCCAGGGACACATTCTAAATATATCAAGAAAAGTTTAAAAAACTGTGGGCATTCTTTCTAAGATCAGATATTATGTATCACGCCCTGCCCTGGTGACTCTCTATTACTCCCTTATCTATCCATATCTCAACTATGGTATTTGTGCTTGGGGCTCTACTACCCAAAATCACTTACGTCCTCTAATTACTCAACACAAAGCTGCTATTAGGAAAATATCCAACTCTGGCCCCAGACATCACTCGGTACCCCTACTCAAATCTCTGAATATGTTAGACATTAAGTCACTGCACATTCTCTCATGTGTATTATACATATATAAAACGCTAAACTGTAATGCCAATCCTGACCTCAAAAGCTTCATAGAATAATAATAATAATAATAATAATAATTTTTATTTAGGCAAAGGTACATACATAAAGAGATTTTACAAAGTTTGTTGGCTTTATAGATAAGAGCTAGTACATACAAAGCCTAAAGCCACTATTACGCAAAGCGTTTCGGGCAGGAAAAAACACTACTGACTAAAGCTTAAAACTAATGGGTAAAAAGAAAAAAATGCGTTGAGTACAAATAAAAATAGAGGTAAAAGAGGGGGGAACATTGTTGAAAAAACAGCACAAATACAATTACAAATTATTACAGAAAATTACATTAAAACAGCGTTGATTTGTAAAACAAAAAAACAAAAGCAAAAAACATACATGGGTTGACAATAGAGAGGTAAGGTAGGTTACAGGGAATTTATTAGGTATAGCTTCGTTTTTAACTTAAACTGGTTGAGAGAGGTACTGTCTTTAACATGGTTGGGAAGGTCATTCCACATCCTGGGCCCCTTGATTTGTAGAGCATTTCTGGTTTGATTAAGTCGTACTCTAGGAATATCAAAACTGTATTTATTTCTGGTGTGGTGCTCATGGGTTCTGTTACAACCTTCTATGAAGCTTTTGAGATCAGGATTGGCATTACAATTTAGCGTTTTGTATATGTATAGTACACATGAGAGAATGTGCAGTGACTTAATGTCTAACATATTCAGGGATTTGAATAGGGGTACCGAGTGATGTCTGGGGCCAGAATTGGATATTGTCCTAATAGCAGCTTTGTGTTGAGTAATTAGAGGACGTAAGTGATTTTGGGTAGTAGAGCCCCAAGCACAAATACCATAGTTGAGATATGGATAGATAAGGGAGTAATAGAGAGTCACCAGGGCAGGGCGTGGTACATAATAACTGATCTTAGAAAGAATGCCCACAGTTTTTTAAACTTTTTTTGATATGTTTAGAATGTGTCCCTGGAAATTCAGCTTGTGGTCAATGAGAATGCCAAGGAATTTGCCATCTAATTTGTTACAAATTTGGGTATTGTTTATTTTGAGATTTATTTGATTAGAGGATTTATTGCCAAACAGAATATAGAAAGTTTTGTCAATGTTAAGGGTGAGTTTGTTGGCAGTTAGCCACAGATGGACTTTATTTAGCTCAGTATTTACTGTGTCATTTAGAGCAAGGGGATCAGGACTGGAGTAAATGAAGGTTGTGTCGTCAGCAAATAGGATTGGTTTGAGGTGTTGGGAGGCATTTGGAAGGTCATTAATGTAGATGAGAAAGAGGAGAGGGCCAAGTATGCTGCCCTGGGGAACACCAATGTTGATGGGTAGGGTGGGAGAAATTGTATTATTCACAGAAACACATTGGTGCCTGTCAGTAAGGTAGGATTTGAGGTATTGTAGGGAGTGTCCTCTGACACCATAATGATGTAATTTAAGAAGAAGGTTTTGGTGGTTGACAGTATCGAAAGCTTTACGCAGGTCCACAAATAACCCAACAGGGAACTCATTTTTATCAAGAGCTGTATGAATCGAGTTAAGCATACTAATAAGTGCATCGTTAGTGCTTTTTTTGGGTCTGAAGCCATATTGGCAAGGGCTAAGTATATTGAGTTTGGCTAGATATGAGTAAAGCTGCTTATAGATTAGTTTTTCAAAATTTTTTGACAAGTTTGGCAGGATTGATATAGGTCTGTAGTTGTTAACATCTGTGAGATCACCACATTTGTGGACAGGCGTTACTCTCGCTTTTTTTAGAATATCTGGAAAGGTTTGGAGTTCAAGTGACTTGTTGAAGAGCAAAGCAATAGCAGGGGCTAAAGATCTGGAGGCTTTTTTGTAGATTAAAGTTGGTATCTCCTCAAGGGCACCAGACTTGGTTTTAAGGGAAAGGATTATCTCATTGACGTCAATGGAATTAATAGGCTTTAGGTACAGAGACTGGGGATAGTTCCCTGTAAGATAGTCCTTAATGTCAGTACTGGAAGATGGAATATCATTAGCAAGGGATGAACCAATGGAAGAGAAGAACCTATTGAACTCAATAGCAGAATCAGAGGCTGAAAGCTGACCATCGTTATTAGACAGGAGAGTCGGTTTGTTATTTAAAGACTTCTTTGATCCCAATATTTGTGAAATTGTTCTCCATGTTTGTTTAATGTTGCTCTTTATTTGGGTAAATTTATCTTCGTAGTATTTAGTTTTGGCTCGTCTAATTATCTTAGATAGCAATAATGAGTAATTCTTTGAGAATTCTTTGGAGACAATCCCTAACCTATACTTTTTCTCAAGGTCATGTTTTTTATTAATAGATTTAAGTATTCTCTTTGTAAGCCAGGGAGGTTGTAAGAAGGTTGTAACAGAACCCATGAGCACCACACCAGAAATAAATACAGTTTTGATATTCCTAGACATAACTGTAACATGCTCGTGTCCGAAGCTAGACACAAATACAACAAAATTATTAAGGATGGTAACAGAGTCCATTTCATGTGGTCTCCATCTCATGTTGGCCTCCGAATGCATGATAGAGCTGATAAGTTAGCCAAAGAATCTGCCTTTAAAGGAGCCGTTGAGTGTAACCTTGGATTGTCAATGAGCAATCTGAGAGCAGCAGTACACCGAGAACTTCAACAAGATCTTGTAGATCTGAGGCAAAGTGAAATTGACACCAGTAATTCCATCTATCATCATACTATCATGCAAGAGGAGCCACACATCTATGGATCATCCAATAAAATCAGCAGACTTCTAGATGTTACTACTGCTCGGCTTAGACTCGGTTACAAGTATCTCTGGGAATTCTCATTATCTGCTGATGTAGACCTGACCAAATGTAAACTGTGTCAACAAAATTATTCGCACACCCTCCGTCACTATGTGATGGAGTGCGAAAAGATACGTGAATTTAGAGACAATTCTATAACCAATGTTCCAGCGATGTGTCAATATTTCATTCAAAATGATCTGCTACCAGAAATTTTAGCCAAATATCTCCAGTTTGCTAACTGTAGGTAGTAACTAAGTGATTGTAACCTATCCACCGCTGCCCACTGGATGGGGGGCGGTGTGCAGGACAAACATATCAATTGTGACACTAGCTCTCCACATATGTCAGTTGCTTAATTTAGAACCTGTACTTGAGGTCGATCTCGAATCCCATTGTTGATGTGATGACTTATATTGAATTTTGTAACTAGCTCATCAAGATTGTAACTTGCTTAGCTAAATGAATTGTGGGGTTCAGTCCCTGAGCCCATTATGTGCCTCTGTAACCCTTTCCACTACCGCCCACAAGATGGGTATGGGGTGCATAATAAATGAACTAAACTAAACTAGAGTACGACTTAATCAAACTAGAAATGCTCTACAAATCAAGGGGCCCAGAATGTGGAATGACCTTCCCAACCATGTTAAAGACTGTACCTCTCTCAACCAGTTTAAGATAAAAACGAAGCTATACCTAATAAATTCCCTGTAACCTACCTTACCCCTCTATTGTCAACCAATGTCTGTTTTTTTTAAAGAGCGCTGTTTGTCGACATAATTGTATTTGTGCTGCTTTTTCAGCTATGTTTTCATTTTACTCTTTATGCTCAATTAGTATTAAGCTTGTCATTTAAGTTTTTCATGCCCGAAACGCTTTGCGTAATAGTGGCTTTAGGCATTGTATGTACTAGCTCTATCTATAAGTCCACCAATCTTTGTAAAAATTTCTTGTATGTATGTACCTTACCTAAATAAACATTTATTTATTATTTATTTATTTATGTATATAAGAAATAGGAGAGGTCCCAAAATGCTGCCCTGTGGCACTCCAACGGTTATTGGTAGAGTGGGAGACGTTATATTATTGATGGTTACACATAGGAGTCTGTCACAGTTGTGGCCGGACCACGGTCGTGTGCGGTCGTAGTGTTGGCGCTCTTGGCGTCCGCTGCTTGGTGGAAGGTGGAGTACTGCCCCCACACTCTTCGTTTTTGCACGTGGTGATACAGGATATTGTGAATTTGTTCTCGATTGCTGACAGTGCCTATGAGTGTCGAGAAAATGGCTGAAGCGGTATGCATAAGTGGTAGTGAGGAGGACAGACAAGATGATAACAGACCGTTTGTAGTAGCAATGAACAAAAAGAAACGGAGAAATAATAACAGACAGCGAGACAGTGAGAGTGACGATGAAATTACAGAGACCAAACAATGAGACCCTACTCAGCAGGACTCAAGACAAGCAATTTAATAAAAGGAAGAGGCTGTTGTTCCCTACAACATGCCAATTGAATTTCCACCAAAAGCTGGAGTGGACGGTACGTCTGGCTAAAGAATGTTTGGAATACGAACCACTCTTCAAGGAGGGTCTTCACCGGCCCTACATAACAGTTGGGACTGAACAGGCCGTGGAACGCCTCACGACGGTTGGTTTTGAAAATGTAGTGATGGTTCCTCCAGAAGAAGGTATGTTGCACACAAAGATCATAGTTTTCAAGTTCCCAACTTATTTGGATCCTGACTGTCTTCTTCTTAACAATGATAATGTTGTCTGGGCAAAGAGGAACAGTGTTCGTGGTGACAAACAAAGCCAGGTTGTTGCCTTGATAAAGGGTGAGGCGCCGGAGAAAATTTTTGTGCAAGGACTAGGCTATAGGAACGTTGCAAAATACATTGAGGAGCCCATACTGTGCATGAAGTGTTCACGTTGGGGACATATGGTATGGAAATGCCAGTTTGACCCCAGGTGTCGGTATTGTGGGAAGAAACACGACTCGCGAGAGTGTAGAGTCAAGATTGAAAGAAGTGAAAAAATCGTCCCATTTTGTTGCAACTGTCGAGGCAGCCACAATGCTGGTTCCTCTCTTTGCCCCATGAAGCCTCATCTGAAAGAGACTAGGACGGGTCCTACAAGCAGGATAGATGTATCCTCGCAGCAAGGAAAGATTGTGCAAGAGGAACATGGAGGAAACAGTTGGAAGCCAACGACAGCCCTTATGGTCAATGTGTGGGAGAAAGGGACGGAGAAAATAAAGGCGAGCCTAGGGAAAGTACATCATGCAGTGGAAAAACTGAAACCTTGTGAGGACAAGGTTCAGGACAATATGGTCATCTCTGAGGTTGGTGTAACGGTTCTATTGTTACGTAAAGTATGGTGACAAATAAACATAGACACTAAGATACTATATATATATTTGGTCGAATATACAGAAGTATACAGGTGATACTTTGGTGTGAGTTGAGCGCACTGAGCGTCGGTACAGTATCTCGCAAGTGTCTGCTCTAGACCACACTTGAAAGTAGACTAGTTAATGTTTGATTGATTGATTGATGAAGATTAAGCCACCCAAAAGGTGGCACGGGCATGAATAGCCCGTAAGTGGTGGACCTTTTGAGCCATTACCAGTATCAAGAGCTGATACTGGAGATCTGTGGAGGTGCGAATGCACCCTGCATGGCGGGAGATGTCTCCCTTGTGAATGTGTTATGAAGATGAAGCCACCCAAAAGGTGGCACGGGCATGAATAGCTCGTAAGTGGTGGCCCTTTTGAGCCATCACCAGTATCAATAGATGATACTGGAGATCTGTGGAGGTGCGACTGCACCCTGCGTGACGGAAGATGTCTTCCGTGATTTAAACAGATTGAATTGATTGATGAAGATGAAGCCACCCAAAAGGTGGCACGGGCATGAATAGCTCGTAAGTGGTGGCTCTTTTGAGCCATTACCAGTATCAAGAGCTGATACTGGAGATCTGTGGAGGTGCGAATGCACCCTGCATGGCGGGAGATGTCTCCCTTGTGAATGTGTTATGAAGATGAAGCCACCCAAAAGGTGGCACGGGCATGAATAGCTCGTAAGCGGTGGCCCTTTTGAGCCATTACCAGTATCAAGAGCTGATACTGGAGATCTGCGGAGGCGCGACTGCACCCTGCGTGACGGGAGATGTCTCCCGGACCAAGTGGTGACCAGATGGTGGTTAATGTTTGCTATCCTGCTGCTTATATGCTCGGGCAACACCTCACCGTGTTGCCCGGGCAACGCCTCACCTCATTCATCTCCAAAGGTTGACAGGAATATTAACAATGCATTTGGAACGAGTATATTATTGGGATAATCTACTCGCTACATTGGTAATCAAATTTTGGAGTATCTAAAAAAACTAGATAAGAGGATTGAGGCATTAGAAAAATTGGCTATAGAGGGTAGACGGGGTGAAGATGGTGGTGAAACAGGACGTGTAATTGAAAGTAAAACAGGACGTGAAATGGAAAGTGAAACGTGCGTAGAAGAAAGTAATGATGTGCATGACGTAACGATGATAGAGGATAGTCAGGAGAATACACTTTCTAGTAGTGTTAGCAGTGTTCAACCTCCTGTTGTGACAAATGTTGAAAGAAAGGTTAAAGTAAAACGGTATACAGAAATAACAAAGAAAATAGATATGAATAATATTACCTTCGATGTTAGTAGTAGTTGTGCAAGTGAGGAGAAAGAAAAAAATGTTACGGTGTTGGAAGGAAGTTTCTAAGGTACTCTCGTATCTCATGGAATGTGACGGACAGGGCAAAGGTAGTTTTATTATTAATCATGGATGAAAGTAGATTGAGAATATTATCTTGGAACGTTAATGGATTAAAAACTAGAGCGGTGGATGTACACTATTATACTCTTAGAGAGGATATTGACATAGTAGCACTCCAGGAAACTGGGGATAGGGATGGTAGCATTCTGAGGCTAAATGGCTATAGAGGTTTTCACTTTTATGCTGATAGAGGAACTAGGGGGGGTCTCATGTTATGTCAAAAGTACCATACCTGCCGAGATAACTGGAATCCCTCAGAGATATAAAGGTATTGAAAGTATTAGCTTGCGGATACAATTAAAGGACCGAGAGTTAAATTTCATTAATCTATACATCTCTGATAGCTCCCTTGATTTAAGATACTTGCCAGATTCCTTCTTTTCTGAAGATACACTTGTGGTAGGGGATTTTAATGCCAGACATCCAGCTTTAGGATCAAGGGGTAAAGCAAATAGAAATGGTTGCAGATGGTACCAGTTTTTGCAGGAACATGAAGATGTTCAACTGCTGGGCGAGCCCTCTCCTACTCATTTGAGGTGAGGGAGATTAGATTATGCTTGTTTGATAAATGCTGAGGGTATAGAGGGGAATTGTCTTACTGTGAATGAAATGCTAAGTGATCATTTTGCATTACAAATACAGCTTAAACTATATAAAAAGCATGCCTGCCTTCAGAGGAAAAGGTTAAAGTTTAATGAGGGAGAATTAAAGGGTCTTGTTGGCCATATTAAGTCTTGGTATGATACTTATAAGCCAGTTTCGGCAGAAGCATTTTATGAAGATTTAATTAAGGAGGTAGATGTATTTAATGCAACATTGAACCGGAAAAATCTAGTATAAAAAAGCATCCCCCCAGAAAAGAAAATTATACACATGACAAGATGCTTAAGGGGTGGACATTAACAATGAGGAGAGCTCACAGGAATTGGAATAGGAATGGTAGGACTGAGAAAGGGAAGAATGCTTTACTGGCAGTTGCTAGACTGTGTGGGGAGAAGAGAAAGGACATTAGGAGCAAGTATTGGCAGGAGTTTGCAGAGAAAGTTGGGAGTAACAGAAACTTGAAGGAAATCTGGCAAGACGTAAATAAAAAAAGGGGTAAAAAGCATAATTTTGTTGCACATCCTGACCCGCAAGGAATTGCAAATGGTCTCGTAAATAAATGGGCGGAAGCTGCCAAACTTAGTTCATTACCCGCTGTAACGAGAGAGTCATTAGATTCTTGGAAAGATCTAAGAAAGGATTTTATACTTACAGCAGGTTACAGTGGTGATGTCACTTGCACAGGTATTACCAGAGAAGAACTAATAACGGTGATTAAAGTTGGGAAATCTACCGCCCCTGGGGAGGATGGAGTAACTTATGAAATACTTAATGAACTTGCCATTACGACGAAAAACCCACTTTTAGACCTCTTTAATATTAGTTATAAAGAGGGCTGTATTCCCAGTAAATGGAAAAAAGCTATGATCATCCCTATCCCTAAAGCCAATGGAGAGTACAGACCTGTGTCTTTAACCTCGTGTTTTTGTAAAATGATGGAGAGGATCATTTTAAATAGACTTTTATATATAATAGGTGATCAGCTATCTAGTAATTTGTTTGGGTTCCTCAAAGGAAAATGTACCTCTGATTGTATTATTAAATGTCTGGCTAATGAAAATGATTATTATAGAATTTTTATTGATTTACAAGGAGCTTTTGATAAAGCCAACAAAGAGGTTATTTAATATGAATTAGCTGGTCTTGGTGTTAAAGGGAGATTATTGCGCTGGATAGGGGATTATCTTTACGAAAGGAAGGCTCAGGTGTGGTATCAAAGTTGTATGTCAGGTGTGAGATCTTTTGACCTCGGCACACCTCAGGGAGGAGTGTTGAGTCCCACCCTGTTTAATGTACTAATGAATAAGAGCATCTGAGAGATACTCAAATGGGGTAACTCCGATCATATATGCCGATGATATTTTGTTTCAGGGCAAAGATATTTCAAATGTTCAAGCAGTGTTGGTTGGACAATTTCGGAAACCTGTGTCACCATATAGGACTGGTGGTTAATGAAAACAAAACTAAGTTTGAATGTAGAAGTCGGAGGCCCATTATATTGAAAATAAACGGTAAAAATATAGAGTTAATATATATAAATATTCAGGCATATATGTTGGATATACCCATGAGAGTTTGGAAGCTGAGATGAACAGACTGTTGGGTCAATGTCGGAAGAGATTACAACCTCTGAAGGCCTTGGCATGCTGTGGAAAGGGAGTGGGAGTCCCTGTGGTACGAATGATATACTTGAATACTGTAAGATCTCTTATTGATTATGCTGCACCTGTCATTTCTTGTTTTGGTAAAGGTAGGATGGGCAAGTTGGAGAAGGTACAAAATGAAGCCATGATAATTATCTAAGGATGCCCAAGAGATGCTATGATTGAGATAATGAGGATGGAGTTAAATCTGCAGAGTATTGGGGATAGAATTGTAGAGATATAAATGTAGCCTCTGCCATTAGATTAATGAGAGGTGTGGGAGCTAATGAATTAATCCTCTCAGTTCAAAAGGTGGGAAGTAGTGAACAGTGTATAATGAAGAAGAGAGTATATATGAATAACTTATTTATTTATTTATTTATTATTTATTTTATTTATGCATATACAAGAATGTACATAAAAAATGTGAGGATACAAATATGGTAATTACAGTCTTGTAAAGCCACTAGCACGCGCAGCGTTTCGGGCAGGTCCTTAATCTAAGAAAATTTTAAGGAGGTAAATACTTGCAAAATTATAGACAAAAAATGATAACAGATTACATGAAATGAAAAAAAAGATGAGAGAAAATTGTAGGTACAGTATATTAAAGCACATAGGTAGCTAAGATTGATTGCAATGACAGCTTGAATGGTAGTTGACAAAAAAATTGGTAGGCATAATACAGCAGAAACAATATAAGATTGATTGCAATGACAGCTTGAATGGTAGTTGACAAAAATTGGTAGTCACAATACAGCATATGGCTAGCACATAAAAGAAGACAGCAATGAACACAATCATAAGGTTGTTTGAAATTACATAAAAATTAGGAGATTGGGTAACACTAGGTACAGAGCAAATTTAAAGCTCAGTGTAGGAAACTAAGAAGATGAAGTTAGGTACTTTTTGGTTTTGCTTTTAAATAAGGCAAAAGTTTTACAGTTTTTCAATTCACTAGGGAGTGAGTTCCATAAACTAGGTCCCTTAATTTGCATAGAGTGTTTACACAGATTAAGTTTGACCCTGGGGATATCAAAGAGATATTTATTTCTGGTGTGGTGATAATGGGTCCTATTACATCTGTCCAGGGAGAGTTTCAGAGCATGGTTTGCATTTAAGAACAGGGTTTTGTAAATGTAGTTGACACAAGAGAATGTGTGGAGGGAGTTAATATTTAGCAAGTTTAGGGATTTAAACAAGGGAGCTGAGTGTTGTCTGAAAGCTGAGTTAGTTATCATTCTGATAGCAGATTTTTGCTGTGTGATGATGGGCTTAAGGTGGTTTGCAGTGGTAGATCCCCATGCACAGATACCATAATTAAGATAGGGGTAAATTAGTGCATAATATAGTGAGAGGAGAGCAGAGTTAGGAACATAATATCTGATTTTGGAGAGTATACCAACTGTCTTAGAGACTTTCTTAGTTATGTGTTGAATGTGGGTGCTGAAGTTGAGTCTCTTGTCTAGGAATAGGCCAAGAAACTTGCCATCATCTTTATTACTGATGTTAATGTTGTCTATCTGTAGCTGAATTGCATTTGATGATTTGCTTCCAAATAAGATGTAGTAAGTCTTTTCGATGTTTAATGTTAGTTTGTTCGTTGACATCCATAAGTGGACTTTTTTTAATTCATTATTCACAACATTATTTAGTGTATGTGGGTTGAGGTTTGAATAGATAAGAGTAGTATCGTCAGCAAACAGTATAGGTTTGAGAATATTAGAGACATTAGGCAGATCGTTTATATATATAAGAAATAGAAGAGGTCCTAAGATGCTGCCCTGTGGCACTCCAACGGTAATTGGTAGAGTGGACGAAGTTGTATCATTGATGGTTACATATTGGTGTCTGTCACTAAGATAGGATCGGATGTAGTCAAGGGCAAGGCCTCGGATTCCATAATGCTGGAGTTTAAGTAAGAGGTAGTTGTGATTAACAGTATCAAAGGCTTTTCTTAGGTCAATGAAGAGTCCAATCGGAAACTCATTTTTGTCAAGGGCTGAGTAGATAACGTCAAGGAGACTAATGATTGCATCGTTGGTGCTCTTTTGGGACCGGAAGCCAAACTGGCAGGGGCTGAGTATGTCGAATTTTACGAGGTAGGAATAGAGCTGTTTGTAAATAATTTTTTCAAATATTTTTGATAGAATGGGTAGATTTGATATTGGTCTATAATTGTTTATGTCCGCCGGATTGCCTCCTTTATGGACTGGCGTTACTCTTGCTTTTTTGAGGATATCAGGGAAGGTGTGACACTCTATAGATTTGTTGAACAGTAGTGCTATGGGTGGGGCAAGGGCATGGGAGGCTCTCTTGTACACAATGGACGGAATTTCACTGGTGTTCCCTGCCTTGGTTTTTAGAGAGTGTATGATGGACACAACATCTGCCGGGCTGATTGGTGAAAGGAGAAGAGAGTTTGGATAGCTGCCTGAGAGATATGTGTTAATATGTGTCTGAGTCTGTGGGATTTTACTGGCAAGATTAGCACCAACCGATGAAAAGAAACTATTAAATTCATTTGCCATTTCTAAATCAGTTGACGGTATATCCCCATCCTTGTAGAGTTTTATTTGGTTATGTGAGTGTTGCTTAGTTCCTAGGATACTAGAGATAGTTTTCCAAGTGTTTTTCATGTTGCCTTTTGCTTCATTGAATCTATTCACATAATATGCAAGTTTTGCCTTTCTTATGATACTGGTAAGCATTGATGAGTACCTTTTAGCTACTTCCTTTGAAACTAGGCCAATCCTAACTTTCTTCTCATATTCATGTTTCTTGTTGATTGAGTTGAGAATGCCACTTGTGAGCCATGGATTGTTTAATCTTTTGTCAGTTACTTGCTTTGTAAGAAGGGGACAATGAAGGTTGTAGAGGCTTAGAGTTTTGGAGAGGAAGAGGTTAGCTAATGAATTTATATCATGGGTATTATTGAATTCAGAATCCCAGTTAATATTGTGAAGTGCCTCTGTAAGATTGTCTAAAGCTGATTCACTGTGTAGCCTAAATGAAAGTTTCTTGCTTTTTGGTGGTGTTATGTTCATGTTCGCTATGAGAAAGGTAGGATAGTGGTCAGTTGTTCTGTCGTAGATTATACCAGATACAAGGGGAGCTGTTATGTTTGTCCATATGTGGTCCAAGGTAGTGGCTGATGTTTGAGTGACTCGGGTAGGTTTGGTGATAGTGGGGATTAGCATACAGGAGTTCATGCTGTTAAGGAAATAGTCAACTTGAGAGCAATTTTGTTGACCCAGGTCAATATTAAAGTCTCCTCCCAGAATGATGTGGTTTTTGTTGAGATTGTTGTTTATAATAAGATTCCTTAGGTTGTCTGAGAAAGAAGCTATGTTAGTATTGGGAAATCTATAGATGGCTCCAATAGTCAAAGAGGATTTAAGGGATTTAATTGTAAACTGAGCAAAAGTATATTCACAGTAGTCATCTCTGTCACTAATAACACTGTTGCAGATAAATGTATCTCGGTAATATATAGCTGTGCCACCACCTTTTTTATTAGGCCTACAGTTATGAATGGCTTTATAATCAGCTAAGTTGTAGAGTTGGGTATAGTCTTTATTTAGCCAAGTTTCTGTTAAAATAATGAACGATAGGTTAGTACCTAGTGCTGTGAGTAGTGCATTTAAATCGTCAAAATGTTTACCAAGTGATCTAACATTTTGGTTATAAACTGATAGATAGGTGCTATTTTGGAGTTTGTTTTTAGCCTGGTGTGCTGTGAAATACTTGCAATAATGATGATCAATGTGCTGGTTGGTATAGATATGAGACAGAAGATTTTGATCAGGATCAATATCAGTGTGCATAGAGATGCAGAGGGATCACGATACAAGATACACGATAAAGCAAAACACAAGAATAAGAGCAGATACAATAAAATAGTAACAATTTAGAAGTAAAATACAGATCCAATAGATAGCCAGGGAGGACACAGAAGTTACATAAAATAAAAAACAAAAATATCAGTAGAGACTGACAATATAAATGTAAAATAAAAAATAATAAGAAAAATAATAATCATAAAAAAAATGATCTTGAAGATAATTAGCTTAGTAATGGTTAATTAACAGGGTAATAAAAAGCCCTAGGTTTAGTGACAAGGGGACTAACTAAGAACAAATAATTAAGAGTATAAAACAGGCAAAGATGACAAACAAAAAATAAAGTAAAAATAAAAATAAAAATAAACACCTTTGGAAAGGTCTTATGTTCTAATGTTATAAAGTATGATGTTATTACAGAGTGTATTGCTGTGCCCAAGAGAAAATTCACACCACCATGGGAGGATTGTTTTTATTTTATTTTATTTTATTTATGCATATACAAGAATGTACATAAGGAATGTGAGGATACAAATATGGTAATTACAGTCTTGTAAAGCCACTAGCACGCGCAGCGTTTCGGGCAGGTCCTTAATCTAAGAAAATTTTAAGGAGGTAAATACTTGCAAAATTATAGACAAAAAATGATAACAGATTACATGAAATGAAAAAAAAGATGAGAGAAAATTGTAGGTACAGTATATTAAAGCACATAGGTAGCTAAGATTGATTGCAATGACAGCTTGAATGGTAGTTGACAAAAAAATTGGTAGGCATAATACAGCAGAAACAATAAAAGATTGGTTGCAATGACAGCTTGAATGGTAGTTGACAAAAATTGGTAGTCACAATACAGCATATGGCTAGCACATAAAAGAAGACAGCAATGAACACAATGATAAGGTTGTTTGAAATTACATAAAAATTAGGAGATTGGGTAACACTAGGTACAGAGCAAATTTAAAGCTCAGTGTAATGTAGATGTAGTAATTACTCCCTTGCAAAAGAAAAAAAGTGTGTATGAAATAGGAGAGCTGAGGGCAACATATGATTGTATAATTAGAAAACTGCCTACAGAAAACACTCTACATGTATATTGTGATGGTTCAGTAGCTAGGGATGGGAATGCAGGATGTGGAGTCTTGATCAGGGAGTACACTGACATCGGCACTGTAGATACTGTTATTGGACGCCACTTAACTGACAATGTCTCTTCAACGCAGGCTGAACTCCAAGGTGTATTAGCAGGATTACAGGAAGTAGTCAAATGTGGTAAAAATGCTTGCTTCTTTATTGACAGCAGAGGAGCGTTAGAGTCTTTAAATAGCAAACGCCCAGTGTATCAGAATATTGTGATAGTGTAGAGAGAATGTTAAGAGACTAGAAAAAACTGGGTATAAAGTAAGATTCATATGAATCCCTTCACATGTGGGAATACTGTTGAATGAGGTAGTTGATGACATAGCGAAGAGAGCCACTGAAAAAACTATTGTTGATGTTGTATGTCAGTTACCCTTGAAACAAATAAAAACAAGAATTAAGATGATCCAAGAGGTTGAAGAAATGATAAAGAGAATGGCAATGGTGGACAGTAGTAACACACTTAAGAATTATTCAATAATAAATACAAATTCGTCCTTCACTTATGGTAAAGGTAAGTCTGCTTGGAAGGATTTAATTTACATGAGATTAAGATTAGGTTACAAATATATCTGGCAATACGGTGTTGATGTCAGTGAAAAAGATTAAATTATGTAGTATGCCGCACGCCACACCTTAGAACATTATGTATTAGATCGAGTGTCAACTTATTTATTTATTTATTTATTTATTTATTTATTTATGCATATACAAGAATGTACATAAGGAATGTGAGGATACAAACATGGTAATTACAGTCTTGTAAAGCCACTAGCACGCGCAGCGTTTCGGGCAGGTCCTTAATCTAAGAAAATTTTAAGGAGGTAAATACTTTAAATTGGTAGTCACAATACAGCATATGGCTAGCACATAAAAGAAGACAGCAATGAACACAATGATAAGGTTGTTTGACATTACATAAAAATTAGGAGATTGGGTAACACTAGGTACAGAGCAAATTTAAAGCTCAGTGTAGGAAACTAAGAAGATGAAGTTAGGTACTTTTTGGTTTTGCTTTTAAATAAGGCAAAAGTTTTACAGTTTTTCAATTCACTAGGGAGTGAGTTCCATAGACTAGGTCCCTTAATTTGTATAGCGTGTTTACACAGATTAAGTTTGACCCTGGGGATATCAAAGAGATATTTATTTCTGGTGTGGTGATAATGGGTCCTATTACATCTGTCCAGGTAGAGTTTCAGAGCATGGTTTGCATTTAAGAACAGGGTTTTGTAAATGTAGTTGACACAAGAGAATGTGTGGAGGGAGTTAATATTTAGCAAGTTTAGGGATTTAAACAAGGGAGCTGAGTGTTGTCTGAAAGCAGAGTTAGTTATAATTCTGATAGCAGATTTTTGCTGTGTGATGATGGGCTTAAGGTGGTTTGCAGTGGTAGACCCCCATGCACAGATACCATAATTAAGATAGGGGTAGATTAGTGCATAATATAGTGAGAGGAGAGCAGAGTTAGGAACATAATATCTGATTTTGGAGAGTATACCAACTGTCTTAGAGACTTTCTTAGTTATGTGTTGAATGTGGGTGCTGAAGTTGAGTCTCTTGTCTAGGAATAGGCCAAGAAACTTGCCATCATTTTTATTACTGATGTTAATGTTGTCTATCTGTAGCTGAATTGTATTTGACGATTTGCTTCCAAATAAGATGTAGTAAGTCTTTTCGATGTTTATTGTTAGTTTGTTCGTTGACATCCATAAGTGGACTTTTTTTTAATTCATTATTCACAACATTATTTAGTGTATGTGGGTTGAGGTTTGAGTAGATAAGGGTAGTATCGTCAGCAAACAATATAGGTTTGAGAATATTGAAAACTATAGAAATAAGGAAATAAATAGTGTACCACATCAAATTGTTTGGATGTGTGATAATGGTATAATAGACAGTATACTTAGGAGATACAAGAATTTTGCCCCGAGAGTGTAACAATTATATGCTGTACTTACTATATAAACCTGCAATGTTAAATGGGATTCTTGTAATGTTATTTGTCTATTTGTACTCACTGAATTTGTGCGCCCCTTGAGGGACTTGAAGTAGAGGGGGGTAGAAATAGCCTAAGCTACTCTATCCCTTTGAGATGTATTTATTGCTTATCTCAATAAACATACTTGAACTTGAACTTGAACTTGACCTGCCCGAAACAAAAGCTATGCGTGTCAATGGACACATTCATTGTACATTCTTGTAAATAATAGTAATTATAATAATAATAATAACTAATAATAATAATAATAATTATTATAATAATAATAATAATAATAATAATAATAATAATATTATAATAATTATTAATAATAAATAAATATCATCATCATCATCATCATCATCATCATCATCATCATCATCATCATCATCATCATCATCATCATCATCATCATCATCATTATTATTATTATTATTATTATTATTATTATTATTATTATTTCGCTACATTTAGACTGTCATGTCATGCGCTACTTTCAGCAATTCGTATCTGGCAACTCTGGTTGGAATAGTTTGACAACAAAGAGGCCGGTGTCCGTTGAGTTGGTTAATTCTCATAGATGTTTAGCCCAATTATCTTCAATATATGACGATTTATGTGGTTAAGATTGACACTTGAAGTAAGTATGATTGCCTGTGTAGTAATTTTTCATAAATAGAAGCTGTAATTGCGCCAGAAAACTGGAAAATGTGGCGGTGTCCATCAGGCGCGTCGACCCAGACTGTCGGTGGGCACTAGCCCTTACACTCCTTTATTGTTTACACATTGCTGTATAGTTCCAGTCCCACTATGATGGTGAGGGAGACATTTCTGAGGGGTATCAGCTCCACTGTTGGTGATGGAGATGCCTTCTTATGCAAACAAGTATAGACCCTGAACTAAACCTCTTATCCAGTATCTATGACAATCATCACTTTAATGACTAAAATTGCAGATATTTTACAGCACATGATGTAAACAATGTATTAACACATAATCAAAATATCTCTGTAATTAACTTGAATGTAAGATCTCTAAGCAAACACTTTGATGATGTTAGTGCCTTGATTCAAACTGTTGACAATAAATTATCTTTTATTATACTTACTGAAACGTGGTTAAAAGAGGATACTACTCAACTCTTTAACATGCCAAACTACTCAGCAATTCACAACTGTCGACCAATTCAGAGAGGTGGTGGTGGTACTGCTCTTTACTACCACCAAGAACTGACATGCTTAAAAGTAATTAGAACTAGAGACTACTGTGGGGAGTATATCTTTACATCATTATGGAGTCAGAGGTTACTCCCTGCAATACCTTCAGTCTTGCCTTACTGACAGGTATGTTTCTATGAATAATTCCATTTCTCCTACACTACCCATAAATATTGGTGTTCCACAGGGCAGCATACTTGGCCCCTCTCCTCTTTCTCATCTACATTAATGACCTTCCAAATGCCTCTCAACACTTCAAATCAATCTTATTTGCTGATGACACAACTTTCATTTTCTCCAGTCCTGACCCGCTTGCTCTAAATGTCACTGTGAATACTGAACTAAATATAGTCCATCTTTGGCTAACTGCTAACAAGCTCACCCTTAACATTGACCAAACTTCCTATATTTTGTTTGGTAATAAATCCTCAAATGAAATTAATCTAAGAATAACCAATATACAGTATACCTCGCCCTGCCCTGGTGATGCTCTATTACTCCCTCATCTATCCTTATCTCAACTATGGTATTTGTGCTTGGGGTTCTACTACCCAAAATCATTTATGTCCTCTAATTACCCAACACAAAGCTTCTAATAGAACAATATCTAACTCTGGCCCCAGACAGCACTCGGTACCCTTACTCAAATCTCTGAATATGTTAGATATAAAGTCACTGCACATCCTTTCATGTGTACTCTATATATTTAAAACTCTGAATTGTAATGTCAATGCTGAGCTTAAAAGATACTTAGAAGGTTGTAACAGAACCCATGGGCACCACACCGGAAACAAATTACCTATTTGATATTCCAAGAGTACGACTTAATCAAACTAGAAATGCTCTACAAATCAAGTGGCCCAGAATGTGGAATGACCTTCCCAATCATGTCAAAGGCTGTACCTCTCTCAACCAGTTTAAGATGAAAACTAAGTACTACCTAATTAACTCCCATGTAACATATCTTACCTCTAAAGGTCAACCCATGTCTTACTATTTTTTAAACTGCTGTTTGTTGACCAACTTGTATATTGGCTATTTTCTACCATGTTCCACCCATTTTTATCTTTTATTTTTTCTTTCAACACAATTTATACTTTAAGCTCAATTACTATTAAGTTTTAGTCTGTGTATGCTCAATTACTATTAAGTTTTAGTCTGTGTATTTTTCCCCACCTCACCTTACCCGAAATGCTATGCATACAAGTGGTTTTAAGTATTGTATGTACTAGCTCTATCTATAAATCAATCAGAATGTTTGTAACTCTGCATCTATGTATGTACTTTTCCTAAATAAAATATTATTATTATTTTATCATGGGGGAGACATTTCTGAGGGGGGTACTAGTCCCACTGTTGGTGGTGGGGGAGACATTTCTGAAGAGTACCAGTCCCACTGTTGGTGGTGGGGGAGAAATTTCTGAGGGGTTACAGTCCCACTGTTGTTGGGGGGGAGGACATTTCTGAGGGGTACCAAGTACCACTGTGGTGGTGGGGGAGACATTTATGAGGGGGTACAAGTCCAATTGTGGTGGTGGGGGAGACATTTATGAAGAGTACAAGTCCCACTGTGGTGGTGGGGGAGACATTTATGAGGGGTACAAGTCCCACTGTGGTGATTGGAAGGACATTGCTGTCGTTGGTAAGAAATAAACAAACGTGTAAACTGGAACAAATTGAAACTGCTGAATATATCTATTATTCTTGGATATACATATTTTAAAGTCAGGTTGTGTGTGTGGGATTATGCAGGTAAATTAATTATATCTTGTTTAACAGCAAATGGACTGAAATTAATAACTTTATAATTTCACACAATTTCACAGTGAAGGATTATTTTATTTATTAATTAATTAAATTAAGATGGTCCAGTACTTTAAAAAACTTAAATACTGTTTAATTTGTGTTAAGTTTAATTTTTTGAGTGTAGTTTCCAGGGTCAACTCTTTAGTTGATAATGCACTGTATGACAATATCAAAAATACATTAGACCACAACAAAACGAACAAAAGCGCACTGCTAAATAACTTATTTCAGAGCTTATTTCTAATTAATTTAATAATTTATAAAGATCACTGTACCATCAGGATCAAGATTAGTAAAAAAAAAAGTTACTCATATTGGACTAGGAGAATCTAAGCCAGAGCATGTATCGAGGGACATACGACTCCTTTGCATCCAGTTCATTACACCCGAGACGACATCTGCCAGGAAATTATTTGTTAGATTTGTAAAACTTATAAGTTTGATTATTATCAAATCACACATTGATGTAATTATAAATTGAAGTTAAAGAGCCTTAGTCCTTATGAAAGTTTTTTTATACTTTCCCACAGCTTAACTGCCCTCACAACCCAACCATCATTTAAACCCTTTTACTCAACTGAGATAAAACTAATAAATTGTAGGGCCACTTAGCAGAATTGTGAGACAGAAACCAGCTACAGCTGCCCAGAACTAAATTATCTAGTTTTAGGCAGTGTATGCAGGGAATTTTCTGCTTGGTGTCAATGAGTAGCGTGTTGTACACTAACATGAGGTGATTTGATATCTATAATGGCGTTGAGACTTCCTCCTGCTCCCTAACTCCTGAGGTGAAGAAAATTTGTAATAGCTATTTATAAATTAATGGCGCTATATTCTGATTATTTAGAAATTGAACTAATACTATTAATTTGACAGATTAATAGTGTTATTGAATTTCATAACACCATTTTAATAATGAGATCTAACAGGAAAACACTTCAGTTTTCCAAATTGTTAAACCTTTATTATTTGCTGATGATACTACCTTCATCTATTCAGACCCAATCAACTCACATTAAATAGTATTGTAAATAACAAATTTAAAAATGTTAACTCATGGATGTCAACCAACAAACTCACTAAACATAAAAAAGACCTGCTACATTTTATTTGGAAGTAAATCATAAAACGAAATTCAACTTCAGATAGACAATGTTAACATTAGTAATAAAAATGATGGAAAGTTTCTTGTCCTATACATAGACAAGAGATTAAACTTCAGCACCCACATAAAACACATAGCCAAAAAAGTCTCAAAAACTGTGGGTACAGGTATACTCTCTAAAATTAGATATAATGTTCCCCACTCTGTTCTGCTCTCTCATTATATTACTCTCTAATCTATTCTTATCTTACATACAGTATCTGTGAATGGGGTTCAACCACTGCAAATTATCTCAAGCCCATCATCACCCAGCAAAATCTACTGTCAGAACTATAACAAACTTTGTTTTCAGACATCACACAGCCCATCTCTTTAAATCCCTAAACATGCTTAACTTACACCCACTCCACACATTCTCTTGTGCAATTTACATGTACAAAACCATGTTCCTAAATGCTAATCCATATCTGAAACTCTTCCTTGGTAGATATAATAGAACCCTGTGAGAACCACATTAGAAACAAATATATCTTTGATATCCCCAGAGTAAAACTAAATTGGTGCAAATACTCCATGCAAATAAAAAGACCATGTCTATGGAACTCACTTCCTAATGAATTAAAAAATTGTCCAACCAATGCCTTATTCAAAAATAAAACCAAAGAGTACCTAATTTCATCCTCATAGTTTCCTGCCATGTGCAATTCGCACTGTATCTTGTGCTACCCACTTCCCCAATATTATTAGAACTTAAAACATGCATCTTCACCAGTGTAATCTCCATCAATTTATATTGTAGTTATTATGTTAAACTCAAATTTTGCTACAATGTACTTCTTCACCTTGCCTTATCTGTTAAATTAAAGTCCTGCCCAAAATGCCATGCATGTTAGTGGCTTTCCAAGAATTTATTCACCAATGTTCCTGTGGAAATGTTGGTAAGACACTCGCCCCACGTTTTGTAAGCGATTTGCAAAATGTGGGGCGAGGATTTGATTGATCCTCCCTGGTCAAGGAAGATCAACTAGCTGCCAGTCCATAACTGTATGCCTCTGTTCACCCATCAGTGAATGGGTACCTGGCTGTTAAACGATTTAGCGGGTTGTATTCCAGGGGAAATTAATATTAAGGACCTTGATGAAACAATATGCATACTAGTGGTTTTACTAAAATCAAACTAACCCTTAAACTTCGCAACACGTCATAAAAAGTGTTGAGTAACTAACCAGCGAGCATCAGAAATATTGCCGGAACAACCGTGAACACCTTCAAGAGGAAACTAGATTGTTTTCTTCTAGGAGTGCCGGACCAACTGGGCTGTGGTGGGTATGCGGGCCTGTGGGCCGCTCCAAGCAAGAGCCTGGTGGACCAAACTCTCACAAGTCAAGCCTGGCCTTGAGCCGGGCTTGGGGAGTAGAAGAACTCCCAGAACCCCATCAACCAGGTATCAACCAGGTAACCCTGTCAATTCCTCTGAGGATTTTGTAGGTAGTGATCATGTCTCTCCTTACTCTTGTCTTCTAGTGTCGTGAGGTGCATTTCTCGCAGCTTTTCTTCGTAATTCATGCCTATTAGTTCTGGGACTAGCCTAGTGGCATATCTCTGAGCTTTTTCAAGCTTTGCCTTGTGCTTGACAAGGTACTGGCTCCATGCTGGGGCCGCGTACTCCAGGATTGGTCTTACATATGTGGTATACAAGGTTCTGAATGATTCCTTACACAGGTTCCTTAAGGCAGTTCTTATGTTAGCCAGCCTCACATACGCTGCCGATGTTCTTCTTTTGATGTGGGCTTCAGGAGACAGGGTTGGTGTGATATCAACTCCTAGATCCTTCTCTCTGTCCGTTTCATGAAGGACTTCATCTCCCATTCTGTATCCTGTGTCTGGCCTCCAGTTTCCATGGCCTAGTTTCATTACCTTACACTTACTCGGGTTGAACTTTAGTAGCAATTTGTTGGACCATTCATGCAGTCTATGTAGGTCATCTTGTAGTCTCATACTGTCTTCCTCCATCTTAATCCTCCTCATAAGTTTTGCATCATCAGCAAACAATGAGATGAATAATTCTTTACCATCTGGGAGATCATTTACATATATAAGAAACAGTATAGGTCCAAGGACTGAACCCTGCGGGATCCCACTGGTGACATCTCACCAATCTGAGACCTTACCCCGCACAGTGACTCGCTGTCTTCTGTTACTTAGGTACTCCCTTATCCAATGGAGTACCTTCCCTTTCACTCCTGCCTGCATCTCCAGCTTTCTCACTAGTCTCTGGTGTGGCACTGTATCAAAGGCTTTCTGGCAATCCAAAAATATGCAGTCTGCCCATCCTTCTCTTTCTTGTCTGATTCTTGTTGCCTGATCATAGAATTCAATTAATCCTGTGAGGCATGACTTGCCATCCCTGAAACCATGTTGGTGTTGTGACACAAAGTTCTTCGCTCCAGATGTTCAACTAGCTTTTTTTTGCACAATTTTCTCCATTAGCTTGCATGGTATGCGAGTTAGGGACACTGGCCTGTAGTTCAGTGCCTCCTGTCTATCCCCCTTCTTGTACATCGGGACTACGTTTGCCGCCTTCCAAATTTCTGGCAGTTTTTCTGTTCATGTCATATAACGTGTTAGAGTACTACGCAAGATTTAAACGGCCCGCGGATACACAAGGTTCACCTCACCTTCATCAGAGCTCTTGTAAACAGATGCCATATAAAAAAAAATCATGGGCAACATTCCCGGGTGTTAGGGCCTCAGAACTGAGTGAGCCACCAAGGCTGGTGCACGCAGCATAAGCTTACAGCACTGCTTTTCAGCTTGTGACCACAGCATCGCCTAAAAAGTAAAAATATATATTTACATGCTATTATTTAGCGGCGATAGTATTACAGAAGACCCCTGACTGTGATAAAAGTGTCCAGAATTCTGATAATAGCAGGATTGTTGTGATAATTAGCACTGTAATGGGAGGAGTTGTCTTGATGGGGAGGGTGGTAGCGTTATCTGCTGGCTCTGTGTGACCACCTTTTACTGTCTGGACTTAGTACCAGCTTAGTGGTTTGCTATGGTAAACAAAACATGCAGATACTTATATATAATGTCTGTATATAGTGAATAAAAGCAAAAAACAATATGGTGGGAGGAGGAATTTGGTGAGGGAGGGTGTGGTGGCGAGTGGCTGGCTGGCAGATGTGGGCCACTCCTCGTTGCTTTTTGAGTCGCATTATCAATTTAGTGGTTTGTTAGTGGGAGGGAGGGAGGGAGTGGTAGCCAGTGGTGGGCTAGCTGGTGTGTGGTGGTCACTCCTTGCTACTGTTTGACTCAGCATACCAACTTAGTGGTTCCTTATGGTGAACACAAATGTAGATACTTATATATAATGTGTGCATATAGGGTAATCACACCACAAACAGTATACTTAAAGGAGGAATGTTAGTGCGTCTGGGCTTGAACCAGTGAGGGTGGGAGGGAGGGAGCACGAGTTGTGTGTGGCCACCTGTTACTGTCTGCCGTCACCATACAAGATTAGTGGTTCGCCATGATGAACACAAATGTAGATACTTATATATAATGTGTATATATAGTGTAATAACAGCAAAAGGAGTGTGGGGAGAAGCCATTTTGGTGAGGAAGGTGGTGTCATCTTCCTGACTTGTCATGCTGTGTATAGGTGGTCACTATGCTCTTTGTGCACTATACCAGCTTAAATGAACAGTTATGGTGAACACAACATGTAGATACGTCTGTATATAGCGAATAAAAGCAAAAACAATATGGTGGGAGGAGGAATTTGGCGAGGGAGGAAGCGATTGCGAGAGGCTGGCTGGCAGATCTGGCCACTCCTTGTTGCTTTTTGACTTGCATTATCAACTTAGTGGTTCGTTATGGTGAACAAAACTTGCAGGTACACTACACACTATTGAATAATATTACAGAAAAAATGAAGAAAAAATCAATCGAAGAATTAATTAGGTAATTATATCTTTGTTAACCCCCCCCCCCCCCCCCCCCGCCTGACAACTTCGGTGAAGCAGAACTTCCCCCGACGTTTGCTGCATCAGCGCCTATTTTTTGCCAGACTTCCCCACCCTATTGCGGCCAAAATATGGCACTTATGATTTGTTATTATTTTCCCGTGATCAGGGAACACAAATTAACAGGTTTATAAGAAAAATAAATTTGTTTAAATTTTTTTATGCGCCTGTTGGTGACAAAGGCTAAATAGTCCTTAGCAGCACAAGGATTAAAGAATCCATTTAACCTTAAATGTGGAAATTGTTTATCACATTGTATACTCAGATATCCCTACCCCTTCTCACAGCAGCTTGTGGACTAGTGGACTGAGGGTGGCTGTTGATCACAGCAACCTGTAGATCACGGTGGCCTGTAGATCAGGGTGGTTTGTAGACCACGGCGGCCTGCAGACAACGGTAGAACTTCAGCCACTGTTGGCGAGACAAGACATGTTGAGAGTTCAGAAGTGTTCAAGTCTGCTAATATCTGTCCTCGCCATAAACTTGCATACTAGTACTGATACAGGTAAGCAAGCCCTTAAATACATTTTCTGGGGGGGGGGGGGAGCCCCTTTGGCTCTCTGGAGCTATACAGGCTGATATGTATATTATTGGACTTTGGCATCAGTCAGTGTGAATGGAGTTCTAGGCCTACCAGGGACCACGAGCTAGAACCTGGTCCTCTCAGAGAGGCATGAGGAACAATGGCCTGTAGAAGTGTACATGTGATTTGGAGCATTCTGTGTCTGCCATCGACGGGGGCCAAGCACCCAGAAAGGTAAGCACCTCAAAACAAACCCCCCATTCTGGTTAAAACTACTACTGAAAACTAACAAGTGGACAGATCTCTGCAAATGAAAGTGAGTAAATGAGTATGATGTCACGCGTGCCACGCCGCTTGTCTGCACAGCTTCCCCCTCCTTGGAAGGGGGAAAAAGGGAGCTGTGCAGACCAGCTCAAACTCTAAAACCCCAGAAACCCCAGGAAAAATCCGCAGAAATCCTGCGGTGGCGCATGGGTTCCAATGGATGCGACCCTTGGGTCCCTTCTCACCTTGTGCAAGTTTGAGGGTTGCTTTGTCCCCTTGTCTCAGGGCGACGCTCATTGTTTCTGGGGGGAGCCCCGTCGGCTCCCCGGAGCTTTACCGGCTGATATGCTAATGTCAGACTTTGGCATCAGTCATGTGTATGGAGTTCTAGGGCCTACCGGGGACCACGAGCCAGAACCTGGCCCCCTCAGAGAGGCAAGGGGAGCAATGGCCTATTGAAACCCCCGTGTGGTTGGAAACATTCTATGTCTGCCATCGACCGGGTCAAGCATCCAGAAAGGTAAGCATTCCAAAACAAACCCCTATTCTGGTGAAAATTGCTACCTAAAGCCGAACTAGTGGATAGAACTCTTCAACAGAAAACAAGGAAACTAGTGTGACGTCATACGTCACCGCGCCGCTGTCTGCGCAGCTCCCCCCTCCCCGGGAGGGGGAAGGGGGAGCCCCAGACCTCCCACGCCGGCTATCCACCCATTAGTTCTTCGGCTGATGCTATAGGCAACGGTTATGTGCTCCGGCTCCAGTGGTTGTTTCAGGTCCGGTCGTGATGGTCAAGCGGATTAAGGCGTCCTGTATACCAGTTGCGTTGCTCCTGGCAGTATGGGTTCGAGTCACTTCTGGGGTGCGAGTTTTCAGTTGCATATAGTCCTTGGGACGGTGTTTTCGTCATGTTTCCCCGTTCAATGGGGTTCTGCGTGACTTCTGATCTCGGGTGCGCCTGCGCCTTCGTGTGCCTTCGGGACTAGTGTTGGCTTCTGAGTTCTCGAGGGTACGGGAAGGTTTTTCGCTACTTCCCGCATTATTGGAACGTCTGTCAGCTCCTCGTCCTTGTCGCCCTGTTGGGCTACTTGTCGCCTGTTGGGCTACTTGTCGCCCTGTTGGGCTGCTTGTCGCCCTGTTGGGCTGCTTGTCGCCCTGTTGGGCTGCTTGTCGCCCTGTTGGGCTGCTTGTCGCCCTGTTGGGCTGCTTGTCGCCCTGTTGGGCTGCTTGTCGCCCTGTTGGGCTGCTTGTCGCCCTGTTGGGCTGCTTGTCGCCCTGTTGGGCTGCTTGTCGCCCTGTTGGGCTGCTTGTCGCCCTGTTGGGCTGCTTGTCGCCCTGTTGGGCTGCTTGTCGCCCTGTTGGGCTGCTTGTCGCCCTGTTGGGCTGCTTGTCGCCCTGTTGGGCTGCTTGTCGCCCTGTTGGGCTGCTTGTCGCCCTGTTGGGCTGCTTGTCGCCCTGTTGGGCTGCTTGTCGCCCTGTTGGGCTGCTTGTCGCCCTGTTGGGCTGCTTGTCGCCCTGTTGGGCTGCTTGTCGCCCTGTTGGGCTGCTTGTCGCCCTGTTGGGCTGCTTGTCGCCCTGTTGGGCTACTTGTCGCCCGGTTGGGCTACTTGTCGCCCGGTTGGGCTACTTGTAGCCCGGTTGGGCTACTTGTCGCCCGGTTGGGCTACTTGTCGCCCGGTTGGGCTACTTGTCGCCCGGTTGGGCTACTTGTCGCCCGGTTGGGTTCTTTTTTGGGCTCTTTGCTTCTTTGGCCGGTTTTATTGTTCCTGCTTCCTCTTTTGGTTACTTTTCTCGTGCAGTAGTCCTGGCTGGCGCCTTCCCGCAGAGAGGGTGTGCGGTTCGGCCAGCGTGTTATGCGCAGTGGAGTTTGTTTTGGTCTAGGCGGTGTTTCAGTGCTGGTGTTTTGCGCCCTTTTTGCTACAGTGCTTTGCCTCTCGTTCTTCTCCCTGGCTGCGGTATGTGCCTCTTCGCGCCGGGGGTGTCCTGGTTCCCAGTTGTGGGGAGGACACCGCGGTTTTCCCTGTGTCATGGGTGTGGACCGCCTCCTTCGCCTCTCCCTGCTCTCCTGTGGGTCCGGCAGGGTCCGGCTCTGGCGTCTTCACCTGGCGGTGCTCCCAGGTTCTTCTGGGCACGGTTGAGTCGTGTCAAGTTCGTGCCACCGTTCGCCAGGCGAGTTTCTGCGGTCTGGCGTCTTTTGGCCGGGCGCTGGATGCGGTGTTGTTTATATACCTGTCTTTATTTAGGTATATTTTTGTAAGACTGAGACCGTTCGCACACCAGTGACTGTCCCTTATCAACCCTTCCTGTCCCATCATGTGCATGTCCAACCCATGCTGGAGTCATTCAGGGGACCCTCCTTTTTTAATGTTGTGAGGTGTGGGGGTTGTAGGGTTGGTTCTGTACTCACCTGGTAAGGCTCCTGGCTGTGCTTGCAGGATTTGAGCTCTGGCTCTTGGGTCCCGCCTATCTGGTAGAACTTGCGGGATAGTACCAGTGGAGTGCAGTGGTGCTATTGGCACATTTGGGGAACACTGTATTACCATCAGCGGTCTGTGCTTGTTACACAACCTACTTGCGAGCATAAGCCTTCTTGCTGGTTCGTCCGTGGACTTCCAGGGCGCACTAGCCTGTTTTCGTATGGCAGTTCCGGCCCGTCCTGGTTGTGGGGGTATGTGGGCCGGTGGACTGCTCCTAGCAGCTGCCTGGTGGGCCACCCTCTGGCCGGTCTAGCCTGGCCTTGGGCCGGGCTTCAGGTGTAAGTGCTCCCAGTACCTCATCCAGCAGGTATCGAGCGGGGTTTCTCCGCCGTCGGTCGCCTGGTGCAGGTTTCTGGGCCTGCAGGGTTTTGTCGTGTCTCCGTTGGCCCTGTCTGGGGTCTGCCTGCTCCGTTCTCTGCCTTTGCAGAAGGGAGTTGCTATTTACATGTTGCATGTTGCAGTGGTGCCTGTTGCTGCTGCTGCACATGTGCATTGGTACCGTGTTTCACGGTGGCGTGTCCTTGTTCCTGTGTCCGGTTGTGAAGTGGCACTTTGCTGCCGTTTTGTGCCTGGGGATTGCGTGGGGGTTTTTCTGTCCCTGCCTGATTGTCCACCCCTGGTTGTTCTCCTGGGGTTTTTGTGCTTCTGCTCTTTCTTCCTGCCTCCTCTGCTGCAGGGATGTTCTGCGTGTGTTCTTAGGCGTTGGTCAGCCTGTGTCCTGTGATGTGCTTCTTTGTCTCGGTCTATTGCAGTTGTTCGTACCCCTTGGTTCGGGTACTGTTCTGGCGGCGACCCTTCTGCCTTCTTTGGTTTCCTAGCTTGCCCTGCCGTTTTTTTTTTTTTTTTTTTTTTTTTTTTTTTTTTTTTTTTTTTGGGTCTTGCGATGTCTCGCGTCGAACCCGTCGTTTCTGAACTCCTGGCGGGCTTGCATGCTTTGGGGAGTTTTTCTGTTCGGTAGACGTTCCATCTCCTTGTGCCGCCTGGGTTTCGGTGGTCGCGCCCGAGATCTTCCCGTGGCTCCGCCTTTTTCCTGGGCTCGGAGGGGCCTTGTCGGGGCTGCTTATGTTCTGCCTCGCGGTCTCGCCTCCGGTTGGTGGTCGGGTGGCTTCGTGGTAGGTGTCCCACCTGCGTGCTTCTCTTGGCGGCAGTTTGGGGTATTTTGGCGGTCCTTCCTTTTCCTGTCCCTTCTTAGGTGGTTACTCTTGTTAGCTTGGTTTACTCTCGGCTTGGTATTCTGGTGGGGGTTGGGGGCCGTCGTCTTGCCACATACTGTCGCCTCTTTTCGTGCGGCGCGGGGGCGAAGCCGCTTCAGCTTGCATTCGGTCTTGGTGTTGCTTCTACACCGTTAGTCAGCTGTCTTGTGTGTCGTTTCACCTCCGGCCTGTTCGTGCGCCGCTTGCACCATCCTGGTCTCTGGTCTGCGTGCTCTGTCTTCTCCTCGGTTGGTAGTGCCCCTTCGGTTCCGGTGTGTTTTTTCGTCGGCTCTTTCCTTTGGGCCTTTGCCTCTGGGGGTCGAGTCGCTGAGTTTTCTTGCTCCTTCAGTTTTAGCATTTTGGTTGTTTGGTGGCAGCAGTCTCCATCTTTTCTGGCGCGGGGTGGGGCTGCTGCATTCTGGAGGGGTCCAGGGTTTGTTGGTGCTTCGTTGGTCGGGCCGGGGGTGTGTCGTTTTTGTGTTCAGTGGCGGCCCTCCGCTGTTGTTTGCGTGCCACGGTGTTTGGGTCCGGAGCGCGTTTTGCGTTGATCCGGTTCTGTTCATTCCCGGTTCGCGGGTGATAGTGTCCCGGGTGGTCAGCCGTGTTCTTGCGGCTAAGCTGCCTGTGTTCTTCCCTCATGCCTGTGGCGTTCGTGGCTTCGCTGCTCTCGCTGCCGTCTGGGCGATGTGGCCTTGCGGTCTTTCGGGCATGGATTTTTGGTGTTCGTGCAGGGGCCTTGCTGCTCGTGGTTCTCGTGTTGTTCTCGTGTTCGGATTTCCGGGGCTGTGGCGCCTTGGGTTGGCGTTTGCTGCCGGTTGTCTCGCCTCCTTGGGGGGGTGCGTGGTGTCCGCCTCTCGGTTCTGTCCCTTTGACCTTCCTCTGTGGGTATAGTTAGCTCCGGGGAGCCGACGGGGCTCCCCCCAGAAAACCAGCGTTGAATGTAATGAAACGCCATTTTCTGGGTGAGACCCGGAGGCTCCCCGGCAACCCTCCCTCCCTCCGGTCGGCGTTTTTCGTGTGTTTTGACATCCAGCCTCAGAACTGATGGGTGGATAGCCGGCGTGGGAGGTCTGGGGCTCCCCCTTCCCCCTCCCGGGGAGGGGGGGAGCTGCGCAGACAGTGGCGCGGTGACGTATGACGTCATACTAGTTTCCTTGTTTTCTGTTGAAGAGTTCTATCCACTAGTTCGGCTTTAGGTAGCAATTTTCACCAGAATAGGGGTTTGTTTTGGAATGCTTACCTTTCTGGATGCTTGACCCGGTCGATGGCAGACATAGAATGCTTCCAACCACACGGGGGTTTCTATAGGCCATTGCTCCCCTTGCCTCTCTGAGGAGGCCAGGTTCTGGCTCGTGGTCCCCGGTAGGCCCTAGAACTCCATACACATGACTGATGCCAAAGTCTGACATTAGCATATCAGCCGGTAAAGCTCCGGGGAGCCTCCGGGTCTCACCCAGAAAATGGCGTTTCATTACATTCAACGCTGGTTTTTTGCCTCCATCATGCTGCTTGTTGGGTCGGTGACACCTTTAACCCTGAGACCTGCGAGCTTTGTTGGTTGTTTGTGACTCAATTCACTCAATCAACTGATGACAATATCCGGGTGCAGGCGGCTCAAGCACTCCATGCTAGGTTGAATGCTACCCTGATGCTCCGAGGCTGCCCCACTTTGCTTATAGGGACCCGGATTAGGGGGTGTTAGTCAAGTCGGCCTTGGTTCAGTCTGCACCCTCTCATTCTTCCCCTGCTGTAGTTCATTCTGGTCCCCCCCCCCTCCTTGCTTCCGGCTCCGAGGTGTCTGAGGGTCTTGGGGTCGGGGCGGGGTTTAGAGGATCCTGAGCAGATGAGGAGTCACAGTAACCTGGCTGAAAAATGTTGACCAAGCCATTCACTAGAAAGTGAAGAGACGACGACGTTTCGGTCTGTCCTGAACCATTATCAAGTCAGTTGTGGTAATGGTCCAATCGACTTGATAATGGTCCAGGACAGACCGGAACGTAGTCGTCTCTTCACTTTCTAGTGTGTGGTTTGGTTAACAGGATTCTGAGACTTGGGCAGTTTCAGGGGTTGCCCCTTCTGGGGGGGGGGGTGGACGACAGAGGTATTCGAGTCGGTTCCTCCAGTGGTGGCATTGGGGTCTGACCATTGGGCCCCTTTCTTTCCTGCTTTTTTAGCTGCTCCGTTTTTTTGTGAGGCTGGGACTTTGGAGGACAACTCGTCCCCAGGGCCTGATGTGGAGATTCCCGGGGTTGGGGAGGCTGGCTTGGGGGGCCTTGGGCCCCTTTTGACCCTGCCTGGGTTTTTAAACCCTCTGAGCGGGGTTTGCTGTTACAAGGAGTAGGGTTTTCCTTTCCCCTCTCTGTGTACAAGTTGGATTTGGGTTCAGCCCCTCCCCAGGTCTGGTTCCGTATCCCTTCGGGTCCTTTGGTTCCGTCCTTCCGGAGGTTTTTCGGCTTCCCGCATCTCGCCTACTGAGGTGTGGGCGGCCAATGCGGCTTACCTCCTGTGCGACCCAGATTTTACCTCTATAATGGATCCGTTATCCTTCAGGTTTGGGTCTTTGTCTCCATTCTGGGTTCGCTATAAGGTTCTGGAGTCGTCCTGGCTTGTGGACTGCCCGGTGTTGTCATTGAATGCTTGGAGTACTTTCTGTCATACCTGCATGCTTGAGTGGCGCGAGGCCTTGACGGTGGTCCAGGTTTACCTGGGGGTGAATTCAAGCACCTTAATGCGTGTTTGTGTGCCCCTGCCCTTCAGTGGGATGTGGGCGTGATTCAGCTTCACGTGCAGGTTCCCTCCCTGTTGACTGCGCTGGTGACTGAGGATTTGCATGCTCATGGCTTGCTGGCTTCGGTTTTGCATTTCTTTTCCCTCCTGGAGCTCTCTTGTGACTGGCTTGTGGAGAATGCAGAGGCGCTTGAGGCTGCTCCTGGGTCTGGTGCCTTAATCTCTGCGGCTCGTGCGTCATCTGCACTGCTAATACTGTGTTGATCCTGCGGGATGCGGTATCGCTCTTCTCACTGTGCATCTCGCGTGTCAGCAGGTTGTGCTCGCTTCCTCGTTGGAATCTGCTTGGGTCCCTGGCTTTTAGAGTTTCTTCGCCTTTTTTGTCCTTTTTCTATTTGCAGTCTGCGATTGGGTAGTTTCTGCAGCTGGCCTCGGCTAGTTGTCATCAGATGCCAGACTTGTTGGTCCTTTGGGGGGTCCTAGGGGGTTCCTCCCAGAAGCGTCATACTAGGGCTCGGGATTCCGCTCGTCGTGGTAGGCCACTGATGCCAGTTTTGGAGCCAATGCCGCCTTCGGAACCGTCTGTGTCTGGTCAGCATAGTGTTCGCTCTGTGCGTGGGTCAGGTTCTCATAACGGGCATCGGCCCTTTCGCGGTTCGTCCCATTGACTGGGCGATAGAGGGGAAACTTGCTCTGTTCGCTCATGCCTGGTCTCACGATTTGTGGGCTTTTCGGGTCGTTTCCGACGGCCTGTGGTGGCTTTGGGTGGCCCTTCTCCTTCAGGGGGTTCGGGGCTAGCGGGGCAGTTCTCTTCTCCTGCGCTCTGTCAGGTCATCTCGGAGTGAGTGCGCTTGGGCATGGTCAAAACGACGACGTCTTTCGGGTGGGTTTCCTGCCTGTTCCCAATCCCAAACGGGACTATGTGGACCTGCGGTTTATTCTGGACTTGTCCCGTCTAACCCCCTAGGTTTCTTGCCCCTCTTTTCGCATTACTACTCTGTCCTAGGTTTGGCTTCTGTTGGAGTCGGCCGCTTGGATGGTGTCCCTAGACTTCAAGGACACATATTGGCACTTTCCGATTCATCCAGGGTTCAGGGACTGGCTCGGTTTTGTAGTGGAAAAACTCGGTTACCGTTTTCGTTGTCCCCGCTCGGGTTGAACTTGGCTCCTCGTGTGTTTACGCCTTACCCGGGTTGTGGTGGCCCGTCTGCATCTTTTAGGTATTCGGGTGTTGGCCTACCTTGATGACTTGCTGGTATGGGCTCCTAGTCGGTCCACGTGTCTGCTTGCCAGGGATTTGGTTCTTTCCCAGCTTGCCGGGTTCGGGTTCATGGTGAACTGGAGGAAGTCCCATCTGGTCCCCTCCCAGGTTAGGACCTGGCTGGGTCTTGTGTGGGACTCTCGGACTTCTTCCTTGTCTCCCTCCAAAGTATCTCCTTCGGCTGCAGTCCCACATGTGCTTGTTTCTGGGGGCTCCCAGGTCACCCGGCAGTTGCTCGAAGGTTTGTGCGGGAGCCTGAACTTTGCGATGATGGTCTACCCACTGGGTCAAGTTTGGCTTCGTCGGCTGTTCTGGTTCCTTCGGGGATGCTCTGAGTCAGCCAGAAAAATGTTAGGATGGATTACGAGAGCCTTCAAATCCAGAGATCCCATCGCAATGGTTATACTCTTCAAATCACTTGTGTTGTCCCGTCTTGAGTACTGCTCAGTACTCACTCTCCCCTTCAGAGCAGGAGAGATTGCTGAAATAGAGGGAATACAGAGAACATATATGGCACGCATGTACGAGATAAAGCACCTAAATTATTGGGATCGTCTCAAAGCCCTCCAAATGTACTCATTAGAAAGGAGACGAGAAAGATACCAGATAATATACACATGGAAAATACTGGAGAGCCAGGTCTCAAATCTACCAGTAAAATAACAATGTACTGGAGTGAATGATATGGAAGAAAAGGCAGAATAGAACCAGTGAAGTGCAGAGGTGCCATAGGCGCAATCAGAGAACACTGTATAAACATCAGAGGTCCCAGATTGTTCAACACCCTCCCTGCGAGAATATGAAATATTGCCAGAGCATCAGTGGACATCAAGAGGAAACTAGATTGTTTCCTCCAAGGAGTGCCGGACCAACTGGACTGTGGTGGGTATGTGGGCCTGCGGGCCGCTTCAAGCAACAGCCTAGTGGACCAAACTCTCACAAGTCAAGCCTGGCCTCGGGCCGGGCTTGGGGAGAAGAAGAACTTCCAGAACCCCATCAACCAGGTAACCAGGACGTCCCTTCCACCTCTCTCGCGATCGCTGGTTTTGGCCCCCAAGGGCCTTGCGTCGCCGGCTTCCTCTTCGGGTTTTTCGGGGTTCAGTGTCATGGAACCTACCCAAACCCTCGCTTAATATGTTCATGGATGCGTTGTCTCTTGGCTGGGGCTCTGACCAGTGCTCACCAGGCTGGCCAGGGGTGGTGCGATCAATCCTTCCGTCGGGTCCACAGCACGGTGCGGGAGTTTGCGGCGGTGTGGATGTCTCTTCACAGGGTTCAGGTCACCTGCAGATCAACGATCCGGCTCCATTTAGACTGCTCCCCGGTGGTTCATTGCCTGAACCGAGAGGGTGTGATGTGGTCCTTGGCTCTTTGGGGCTGGTCGTTTCGGGTGTCTCGTCTGCTGAGTTCTCAAGGTTTGACTCTCCTGGTCGTTCACGTACGGGAAGTGTCCAATGTCTTGGCGGACAGCATGTCCCAGTTCATTCCCTTGTCCACAGAATGGACGGTCGATACCGACTTGTTCAGTTGGCTATGAAAGACGTTTGGGTGCCCGGAGGGGGACCTCTTCAAGTCGGTGTGGTCGAAGCGTCTTCTGGTATATGTGGCACCCTTCTCCGACTGCAAGGCTGTCGGGGTCAATGCCTTCAGGCAGGACTGGTCGAGGTGGGGGGTTCCTATGCCTCTATTCCCCCAGTTCAGCTGTTTCTCCAGATCCTAGCTTGCTTGGAGACTTACCAGGGGACAGTAGTCCTCTTGGCCCCATGGTGGCTGGCGCAGCCTTGGTGTCAGGCGCTGCTTGCTTGGTGTCCGAACCCGGAGGTTTTCCTGTGGCTCCGCCTCTTTCAGCAGATCGGTCTGGTCTGGTATGTGATTGGTTCGTTCTTCTAGAGTCTTCGCGTTTGGTCTTTTTGATGGGAGACCAAATGCGAAGAAGATGGAAGGTGAGACCATCACCTTCCACCTTTTTGGAAGGTGATGGTGGGAGCACTTACAATCACCAAATGCTCCTGTTCACCTAGTAATAAGTATAGCTAGGGGGTGTACCTTAGCTATACATACCCTAAATATGAGAAAAGCTGAAATCTCGTATATTTATTAACTAAATCTCTCATATTTAGTAACTACTAAATATGAGAGAAGGTGATGGTGGGAGCATTTACTACAATGCACCACTTGGTTTCCAAACTTTAGTTATCCGAAACTTCCAGTTTCTCGATTGGGGTTAGGGAGTCATGCTATACGAACAAAGTTCGGGTAGGATCCGCCAGGATCAAAGCGGTCTGCCAAGCGTTGCGCCGGCCCAGCCTGTGGTGGTGGGTGGGAGATGGTCCAGTTTGCCCACTGACTGTTTAGAGTGCCTTTTACCCTACGACTTCAAAGATTCACGGCCTATTATTCCTATTATATTGAATTGTCACGAGCCTGGATTGTTCATTCTGTGATTTTGTTTTACATATCTGCACAATCAAGAAACATCTGTGCACCATGTCGGCTCCAAATGCACGCATTGTGTCAGTGATGGCTGACTGGTGGGTGGATGGAGGGGGGGAGCTTTGGTGGGAAGCAGTAAGAGAGAGGGAGAGAATTAGTGAGAGAGGGGGAGAATTGGTGAGAAAGGGAGGGAGAGATGCTAGGAGGTAGCAGGAAGGGAGGGAAGTAGTAAGGGAGGATGGGAGAATTAGGGAGGGAGGGATAGGCAGGCAGGCTGGCAGGCAGAGGCAGGCAGGCAAGCAGAGGCAGGCAGGCAAGCAAGCAGAGAGGCTGACTGGCTGACTGGCTGGCAGGCTAGCAGGCAGGCTAGCAGGCAGGCAGACTGGCAGGCAGGAAGGGACGGATGGGTGTTGAGGTGAACCACGTGACATTTAGTGTGTGTATGGGATGTAGGCAGGGTGGGGGAGGGGTGTTGGTGGTGGGAGAGGGACTGGCTCACTCTGATAAGCCTAACCACACTCAACCCGTTAGCCAGATTTGTTTCATAAATGTACATCATCAAATATATATTTGGTTACAGGTTTTGTTTAATAATATTATTAGGATAATTATTCTCTGGCTGGCAATCTACTAAGCTAGCTACTTCGGGGGGAGGGAGGGCAGCAGCAGTGAGGGTGTACTCACATAGTTGTACTCATCTAGTTGTCTTTGCAGAGTTGAGCTCTGGCTTTTTGGTCCCGCCTCTCCTGAGGGAGAAGTGGATCAGGACTTCTCTAATTGGTGAGTGCAAACAAAATAGTCATTTATGCAATGAACCTGTCAAATTTTTCCCTTAGATTTGTTTGTTTAATTTTTTTTATTTAATTTTTTTCTCTCCATTTTCCTCCATTTCTTGTTTACGAACTTACACAATAACCAACGAGTCTTGTCCCCAAGGGGTTTGGAAACCAAGTGGTGCTCTGTATCACCAAATGCCCCTATTCACCTAGTAATAAGTATAGTTAAGGGGTGTACCGTAGCTATACATACCCCTTTTTAATTTATTTTGTTTGGTTTTATTTTTAAATTAAATCTGGGTGAGACAAAAAAGAAAAATATGCTGCACAAATGATCTTAGGTAAGGATAAGGATAAAAACTTCAAAAACTTTTCTCATTGAATACTTAAACCTATAATTATGACTATTTATTTATTTATTTATTTATTTATACAAGAAGATACACTGGATTTGTGAGGATGCATAGCATGATATTTACATTCTTGAAAAGCCACTAGTACCTGCAGGATTTCGGGCAGGTCCTTAATCTAACAGATAATTTTAAGTTGATAAATTCTAGCAGAATTTATAAAATGATAATAGGTACATTGAAAGAAAAAAAATGAGATGAGAGAAATTGGTAGGTATATTAAAGTAGAAAAAGGGACTATTATGGCCTGTTAAAAAAAGAGAGGGGGGAAGTAGGGGTCCAAGACCTCTTTTGGCTGTGTAACAATAAGTAATTATCAAAAGAAGGGAAGGCTATGTAGCAGTAAGGCAGTGAGGTGAGGCAGCTACTTATTTGAGGAATGCTTATTTTATTTACCTTATAAGCTGCAGCAGCTTATTTTATTTGAGGAATGCTCAACTGATTCCTCTACATTTAGCATTAACAAATTTGTGTCCAAGACCTTTTCCTCCTGTTACACAATTATTGCTGTGTGTAACAATAATTATCAAAAGAAGGCACCAAGCCGGGAAGGCTATGTAACAGCATTGCAGGTAACAATAAACCCAATTTTTTAACAGATAAGCACCTGTTACTACAACAAATCCTGCCAGCTGTAAAAATATTGATCCAGTTATTTAAATATAAGAATATAATGAAACAAATATTTATGGGTTGTTTATCCTATTTTCTGAGGGGAACTCCCTTCGGCTCCCCAGAGCTTACTAGGCTGATATGCTAATGTCAGACTTTGGCATCAGTCATGTGTATGGAGTTCTATGGGCTTCCCGGGGACCACGAGCCAGAACCTGGCCACCTCAGAAGAGGCATGGGGAGCAATGGCCTATAGAAACCCCCGTGTGGTTAGAAGCATTCTATGTCTGCCATCAACCAGGTTAGGCACCCAGAAAGGTAAGCATCCCAAAACAAACCCCTATTCTGGTGAAAATTGCTACCACAAGCCGAACAGGTGGATAGAACTCTCCTAAAATAAATGAGCAAACAATCATGACGTCACACGTCGACGTGCCGCTGTCCGCGCAGCTCCCCCCCTCCTTGGGAGGGGGAACGGGGAGCCCCAGACCCATCGTGCTGGCTATCCACCCCCCCCCCCCCAGTTCTAAGGCTGATGCTAAAGGCTGAGGTCGTGTGCTCCGGCTCCGGTGGTTGTTTCAGCACTGTACCTAGAGTGTGGTGTCTGTCTTCTAGGTGGTGCATGAGTCGGGAGTGTTTCTTCAGTACTCGGGCTGCATGCGCCTAGGGTTCCTTCCCTAGGTGCCCTGTAAGTACTGCCCTTGGGGCTTGGGGTTCCCTTCCACAAGTTCCTTGGGTTCTGCCCCTGCTAGGCCATTTACTGCTTGGTTTTCGGCTGCCCCTTGTGTGCTCGGGTGTTCTGTCTCCCTTGTTCGCCTGGGGTAGGGTGCAGTTTGCACTGGTGGGGCGCAGGGTACTGCGCAGCTAGTTTTCACCTATCATGTTTGGTGTCTGGTGGCGGCCCTCCACCATTCATTGCATGCCACAGCTTCTGTGTCCTGGGTTGCACTTTGGGTTGATCCAGTTTCCCTCGTTCCCTGTTTGCGGGTCTCCCGGGTTGTCCGCAGGATTATTACGGCTAGCCGGCCTACGGTCTTTCCCCGTGTCCATGTTCGCAAGTTGCCCGAATGACTGTCCTGGGCAGTCATTCAGGCGCGGGGTTTTTGGCGGTCGAGCAGGGTCCTGGCTGCTCGTTATCTCGTGCGCGTTCCTGGGCCTAGTCGGGCCTGTGTCGCTTTGGATTGGCAGTTGCAGCCGGTTGTCTCGACTTAAAGTTGAGGAGTGAGCGGCGACCACCTCCCAGGTAGGTCACTCTACTTTCCTCTGTGGGGAGTTAGCTCCGGGGAGCCGAAGGGGCTCCCCCCAGAAAACCAGCGTTGAATTGTAATGAAACGCTATTTTCTGGGTGTGTCCCGGAGGTTCCCTGGCATCCCTCCCTCCCTCCGGTTGGCGTTTTTTTCACGTTTTTTTACATTCAGCCTCAGAACTGGGGGTGGATAGCCGGCGCGATGGGTCTGGGGCTCCCCCTTTTCCCTACCGGGGAGTGGGGAGCTGCGTGGACAGCGGCACGGCGACGTGTGATGTCATGACTGTTTGCTCGTTTATTTTAGGGGAGTTTTATCCACTTGTTTAGCTTGTGGTAACAATTTTCACCAGAATAGGGGTTTGTTTTGGGATGCTTACCTTTCTAGGTGCCTAACCCGGTCGATGGCAGACATAGAATGCTTCCAACCACATGGGGATTTCTATCGGCCATTGCTCCCCTTGCCTCTTCTGAGGGGGGCCAGGTTCTGGCTCGTGGTCCCCGGTAGGCCCATAAAACTCCATATACATGACTGATGCCAAAGTCTGACATTAGCATATCAGCCTAGTGAGTTCCGGAGAGCTTCCGGGACTCCCCCAGAAAATGGCGTTTCATTTCATTGAACGCTGGTTTTTTCTAATGTATATCCAAAAAGTGAAAAATTGAGACATACTGCACAATTTAATGATTCACAAGAAATATTAATAACATTGTTGTCTTCTTTTTATCTTCTAATGTGTGGTTTGGTAAACATTACTAACAGTACATATCAATATGCGATCTTAATGATCCATGGTTAACATTTATGATTTAATAAGGATAATACTGGAAATAATAATAATAATAATACAAGCTATAATTTAAAACCTTTATTACTGATTTCTTTTTATTAACAAGCTTAGGTATAAACAGCAATGTGCTGCTACCCTATACTATATGAAAGATTACAGTGTAGATCATAAACTAGCTACAAGCTCATCCAAAATCCCCACCTCACAGGATGGCCAATCATACATGGAATCAGGAGAGAATAAGAAATGTAAGGCTGATCTATTGGCCCCCACTAGGAAAATCTGGGTACAGCACAAGAATATCTTCAAATATTCCTGAGTGTATGAATTAATTACAGAGCTCAAAGTACCTCATACCATTTGGTCAGAAGTCACTGATAACAGGGCAATCACATATATAATGTTGGAGAGTATGTCCTCTCAAGTACGACTGAAAACAGAGTTTTTTTCACCCAGGGGGTTAAAACCCATGGAACTGCCTACCCTCTGAAGCCGTAAATGCCAAAATCCAGCTAGAAAATACCATTAAAACAATTGGCCTGACTTGACAAGCATTGACTTTTTGTCCTCGTCGAGGCCACTAGATAGTTAGTGGCCCTTGGGTAAATTTAGGTAAATATATTACAAAAAAATACCATTGCTTGTCAAATCTTGGGAGCGACAAGGAAAGCTATACAATATGTCTTAGAATTATGTAGGTAAAAAAAAAGTAACACATTTGTTTACTACAATGTCGGTGCTAACTGTATAAGTTGAAAAAACTAAGTTTTACTTCAAAATATACTAATTTTATAAGAAAATTCTACATAAATAATTGGCAAGTGCATCACAGATAAGCTTAGATATGGCAGCGTCGTGATTGGTTACAGCTGTAAGATGAAAAATGTTACCTTCTCTCTGGCCAAACTAAAAGCCCTAGTGGCATCTAGCAAGACCTAAGTGAACTACTGTACTGTACTTAAAAATCTTCGTACGTACACTTTTCTGAATGGCTCTTTGGCGTTTTCTTAGCCGGTACTGTACTTAGGAACCTTCGTAACACACATACTTACAAAGAAATACATGGAGCTTCGTGAATCTAGGTCCAGGTTCTGGCTCGTGGTCCCTGGTTGGTCTAGAACTCCTTTCACACTGACTGATGCCAAAAGTCTAATATTATGCATATCAGCCTGGATAGCTCCGGGGGAGCCTCCGGGTTTTTACCCAGAAAATTCAGTTTCATTACATTCAATGCAGTTTTTTTCATTGAAGTTTAAATTTTGAAATTTCTCACAAGACTTCGTTGCCATATGTTATTTCAATATACTCTACAGTGAGGAGAGACATTTTCTGGAAGATTTGATTTCCTTGTCCTAATGCAACCAAACATTGATGTCTCCCCAGCAGCAGAGTTTTTTTTTTTGCTTTACTGTATTAAGAGTATAGGTAATGCAAAGTTTATAGTTGAACAAACAATAATGTAAAATTTAATAGTATTTCACAAGGAAAGAACAAAATGTAAGCTCGATTATCCGGATTCTGATAAACTGGATATCGGAGTCACCCAGACAAAATTGCTTCTGGATAATTTTATGTCCATATCTGGATGAATGTCCATAGAATTCAAATGACTGGGGATTTGTCTGGGTACAAATAGACAGGCAGAGAGTTTACCGTATATGCCGGCGTATAAGTCAACATTTGAAACCTAAAAGACAACTCCAAAACCAGGGATCGACTTGCTGTCGAATATAAAATGTGAACATTTACCACTGAGACAAACAAGTGAAACACCCTGCCTAACACTCGTTGAACACCACTTTCCATAACTCTCGCAGCCCATCACAATTATTTAGGAAATTTCACTTGTGAAATTACTGTAGACACTAATCCGAAATCCGACCATCCGGAAAACGTCCTAATCTGGCCAAAATCGTGGCCGGATAAATTTCTCACCATCTGGCAAAAGTGTCCATGGGAGCCAGACCAGAGGGTGTTTGGCCGGATCAGTGGCCTAACACTCATTGTACACCACCACCAGGGAGGGAGGGAGTCACCCCTCACTGCTGCTCACTTCTTCTGTCCTGTCCACATTCACTCCCTCCCTCCCTCCCTCCCTTCCTCAAGAGATCCTTCTGTAGGTGGTAGTAGATTGCCAGCCTGGAGAATTTCCATCTAATACTGTACAATTAAGCATTCATGAAATAAGTATTTTTATAACTTTTTATTATCCTAATAATATTGCTAAACAAAATCTGTAACCAAAAATATATATGATAATATACTGTACATCCAGAATTTAAGAAAATTCTGGCTAACTGTGACGAGTGTAGGATTATCTGAGTGAGCCCGTCCCTCCCCCACCACCGACACACCTCCCCCACCCGCCCCACATCCCATACACACACTAACCCTTAAAGTGCGCTTCACATCATATGACGTGCTGGACGTTGTTCCAGTCAACTGCGCATCACGTCATACGATGTGTTGGAGTACTACGCAAGATTTAAACAGCCCGCGGATACACGGGGTTCACCACACCTTCATCAAGGCTCTTGTAAACAGACGCCATTTTTTAAAAAGATCGTGGGCCAAACTCCCGGGTGTTATTGGCCTCAGTATTGAGTGAGCAACCAAGCCTGACGCACGCAGCATGAGCTAACAGCACTGCTGTTCAGCTTGTGACCACAGCATCGCCTAAAAATGCCAAATTATACTTGTTCATGCTATTATGTAGCGATGATATTATTACAGAAGACCCCTGACTGTGGTAAAACTGACCAGGGTTCTGATAATAACAGGATTGTGGTGATATTTAGCGCTGTGCGCCATGGAAGGAGGAGTAATGCTGTGGGAGGGAGGGTGGTGGCGATGTCTTTTGACTGTGTGTGGCCACCTTTTATTGACTGCACTCAGCATACCAGCTTAGTGGTTTGCTATGGTGAACACAAATGTAGATACTTATATATAACGTGTGTATACAGGGTATAAACAGCAAGAGAAGGTTTGGAGCCGCCATTTTGGTGAGGGCGGTGGCGTCGTCTGCACGATGCCACCGTGCAGACGACGGTGTTGTTTACTGGTTACCACGATGGTCTTTGGGCACCATACCAGTTTATTTGTACAAGTATGGTGAATAAAACAGGTAGATATTTATATATAATGTGTGTATATAGCGTAATAACACCACACAGTATTGTTGGAGGAGAAATATTAGTGCGTCTGGCCTTGAGGGCGGCTGCCGATCAGCTGACTGTGTGAGTAGCCACATCTTTGTGCCTTTACTCACCATACAAGCTTATATGTACAGTTATGGTGAACAAAACATGTAGATACTTATATATAACGTCTGTATATAAGATATATAGCGTAATAACACCACACAGTATTGTTGGAGGAGAAATATTAGTGCGTCTGGCCTTGAGGGCGGCCGCCGATCAGCGGACTGTGTGAGTAGCCACATCTTTGTGCCTTTACTCACCATACAAGCTTAGATGTACAGTTATGGTGAACAAAACATGTAGATACTTATATATAACGTCTGTATATAGTGAATTATAGCAAAAACATTATTGTGGGAGGAGAATGTGGGGGAGTCAGATGACTGGAGGGAGGGCAGGAGTGGCTGGCTGGTACACGGCTGTCACTCCTCGTTACTTTTTGACTCATAATAGCTACTTAGTGGTTCGTTATAGTGAACAAAACATGCAGATACTTATATATAACCTGTGCTTATAATGTAATAACCGACAAAGTATTTGTTCACTGATTGATGAACATAATTAATCAACAATATGCACACCATATTTTTGAGTACAGCAATGATTCACTCATTTTATTATATAAATATATCAAACTACACACTATTGAATAATATTACAGCAAAAAAAGTATGAAAAATCAATCAGAGACATTGAAATAATTCGGTAATTATCTCTTTGTGGCAACTCCGGCCTGACAGCTTGCGAGCAACAGACCGCCTGGGACGCACGCTGAGTCAGCGCCTATAATTTGCCAGACTTCCCCGCCCTATAGCGGGCAATATATGCCACTTACGATTTTTTTATTATTTTTCCCGTGATCAGTGAACACAAATTAACAGGTTAGAAAGAAAAAATAATTTTTTTTTTTTTCAAAATGACATGCGCCTGTGGGGATGACAGGATATTAAACCCCGAGCATGTTAAGGGCTAACCCTTAAACCGCCCAATACATATATAGATGATTTCAGTAACGAAACCGAAACCGTGCAATACATTAACCCTTAAACTGCGCATGGCGTATATATACGCCCTGAGTAACATGTCCCATGGTGCGCATGGCGTATATATACGCCATAGGGTGCCAGGCCTGATTCAAATGGCCCGCGGCTACACGGGGTTCACAGTAGCTTCCTCAGGGCTCTTGTAAACAGATGCCATTTAAAAAAAAAATCGTGGGCAATATTCTCAAGTGTGAGAGGCACAGTACTGTTAGAGCAACCAAGGCCAGCGCACGCAGCATGAGCGAACAGCATAGATGTTCAGCTTGTGACCACAGCATCGCCGAAAAATGTCAAAATAAATATATACTTGTTATTATTTAGCGATGACAATATTACAGATGACCCATGACTGTGATATAAATAACCAGGGTTGTGATAATAGCAGGATTGTTGTAATAATTAGTGCTGTGGGAGGAGTGATGCTGAGAGACGGAGGGAGACAGCATCGTTTACTGACTGTGTGGCCACCTGTTATTGTTTGCATTCACCATACCAGGTCAGTGGTTCTCTATGGTGAACACAAATGTAGATACTTATATATAATGTGTGTATTAGTGTAATAACAGCAAAAGGATTATGCTGGGAGGAGCCATATGGGTGACGGAGGTGACGTCGTCTGCATGATTTGTCTAGCTGTTTAGAGGGTGGCCACTATGCTCTTTGGGCGCACTACAAGCTTAGGTGTACAGTTACGGTGCATAAACATGTAGATATTTATATATAATATGTGTATATAGGGTAATAACACTGCAAAAGGTATTGTTGGGGGAGAAAGTTTAGTGCGTGTGACCTTGAAAGAGTGAGGAAGCCGCCAGCCGCCATCTGTGTATAGCGACGACTCTTAGTGCCTGAACTAACTATATCAGCTTAGCTGTACAGTTGTGGTGAACAAAATATACACATACTTATATATAACGTCTGTATATAGTGTAATAACACCACAACTGGTATTGTTGGGGGAGAAAGTTTAGTGCGTGTGTTGAGGGAGTGGCAGTAAGTGGCTGGCTGGTGTGTGGCGGTAACTCCTCGTTGCTTTTCGACTCTCAATACCAACTTAGTGGTTCGTTATGGTGACCAAAACATGCCAATACTTATATATAACCTGTGTATAGAGTGTAATAGCAGCAAAACTATTTGTTTATAGTTTTATAAACATAATAATTGAATCACTAATATGCACATCATACTTTTGAGTATAGCGATTATTAACCACTTTTATTATATAAATATATTACAATACACACTATTGAATAATATTACTGCAAAAAAACTAAGAAAAAATCAATCGGAGACATTGAAACAATTAGGTAATATCTTTGTGGCAACTCCCATCTGTCAACGCGGGTGACGCTGACCGGGTCTGACGACCGCTCTGTCAACGCCCATTTTTTGCCAGACTTCCTCGGTCAATTGCGCCCAAAATATGTCACCTACGATTTTTTTTTTTCCGTGCTCAGGGGACACAAATTAACATGTTTAGAAGACGAAAAAAATTTTTTGAATTTTTTTTTTTCTTGCGCACAGGGGTGTAAATGTCCCAAGGACCCCTGAGCAGTGTAAGGGTTAATAGATGTTTTTGTGTCTAGTGCTATAATTTAAACGCCCTGAGTGGGATAGGGGTAGTCATCAGCGAGCCGCACCCGACCATAAACAAATGCCACCTGGGAAAAAAATCCTGCGTAGGTCGCCATTGTGTACGGGCCTCAGTTCTCTGGCGGACACCATGGCGAGCGCATAAAGTTCCAATGACCGACTTCGCTCAACGAGGCATTCCTTGTGACCTCTGACCGAGGACGAAATTAATAAAAATTTGTTCCCGGATGGTGATGAATCTGATATTGACGACTCCGATTTTGAGCATGATTATACACAGTCCTCAGAGGTGGATACGACTGACAATGAGTGTGAACATGCTAGCTCCACCAGGGCTAGGCCTAGCATCTCGCCCATTCCTCCTCGCCCTCACTCGACCCCACTTCGTGCCAGACCACACAGTTCATGTGCTACCTTGCAGGATATTGATGTTTTGGTCAACGAGTCTGAGGAAGGTGAATCATTTTCCAGTTTAGTGACTTAGAATCGGAAAATAGTTTCGGTACTAGTGCCAGTGGAGTATGTGGTGTTGCCAAGCAACATTTTGTCATGTCAGCAGCATCTGGCCCAGCCATACAGCACCGCATGGCACCACATGGGGACATTGATGAACAAAGACCCTTAACATCAAGTAATTTTCCGTCACCATCCCTGCCCGCCCCTACTGTTCCTATACCTGCTTCAGCTACTGGTCCACAGTTTCCTCGCCGTGGTGCCGCTATTGCCTCTCGAAAGACACCAGGTGTTTTTTGTGGAGTGATGGGACAGATTTTGTTCCACAAATATCTGTTTTTGATAATTCAGATGTTGGATTACAGACCTTTTCCCTGATAAAGGTACAGATATGTGTGAAATGGACTATTTTACTGCATATTTTGATGAGCCACTAATGGAATGTATTGTTCAGGAAACGAACAAATATATGGCTGATCTCATTACTGAGGAGGAGTTATTTGATTTTTCACGTTTACAGCGATGGAAAGATACGACTGTGGGTGAAATGTGTGTGTTTTTGGCACTGTGTATGTTGGTGAAACATTGTGTCAAACACGTAATTGACCATTATTGGAGCAAAGACCATACAGTTTCAACACCAATGTTCTGCAAATATATGTCTCGAGACCGATTTGAGATACTCCTCAGGTGTCTTCGTTTTGCAAATGATGAAGACCAGAATGATGATAGACTTTGAAAGGTAAGGCACGTCCTGAATGAACTTATTGGAAAGTACAGGGTACAGGGAAAGTACTATGTACCAGCTCAGAAGCTGGTGATTAACGAATCCCTTGTGCTTTTCAAAGGACGTCTTGTCTTCAAGCAGTATATTCCCTCCAAACGCCACCGATTTGGATTGAAATTCTTTGTACTGTGTGACTATGAAACAGAAATTGTGTTGCACATGATCATGTATACGGGTTCAAATGTAGACATTCCTGCTAATGACCAACATGGCTTCTCAGGTAGTGTTGTGAAGTTACTGCTTGCACCATATCTGAACAAGGGCCACATATTGTACACAGATAACTATTATACCAGTCCCTTGCTAACTAGGTTCTTGCTTGATAATAGAACTGGAGTGTGTGGCACAGTGAAGGCAAAACGAAGGGAAATGCCAGTGTTTCACACTGCTATGCAAGTTGGTGATTGCAAGCTAAGGAAAACAGGTGCAATGCTTTCAGTGCGGTGGAAAGACAGGCGTGAAGTGAACATGTTGACCACCATTCACAATGGTACAATGTTGGACAGTGACAAGGTGAACAGAACCACAAAAGAAATAATCTATAAGCCAGATTGTGTCTTGGACTATAACATCAACATGCATTTGGTGGATAAATGTGATATGATGGTGGGGGCAGTGGAGTGTGTACGGAAAACAGTGAAGTGGACCAAGAAAATGTTTTTCCACCTCATTGACGTAACAATGCTGAACAGTTACAATATGTATCTTGTCAAAACAGGTCGTAAACAAAATTTCCGTGCGTTCAGTTTTACTGTAGTGACACAATTACTAGAGAAGTTTGGCAAAGTAATTCATGGCATATAGAGGCCCATTCTGAACCCGGTATTGCACCATGATCCAACACCCAGGCTTGCTTTCAGGGATGCCTTTGTCACACACAATCTTAGGTATTTACCACCAACTGCAAAGTGTGCTGTTGGCCAGGGTGAGTGCATTGTATGCAAGACAACAAACAAGAGGCAACAGAAACGAGAAATGATGACTTGGTGCACAGCGTGTCAGGTCCCTCTGTGCTATGTCAAATGTTTTGACGTGTATCACAGTCTTTATGAGTTCTAATTGTTCAAGACTGGTGCAAAAACGTCTAAATACAGAATAAGTGGGAGTAAATATTGAAAATAAATCATAAGAAATAGTATATTTATTGAAAATAAGACATTTTTGTGCAAATACTTGTGACACTAATATGTGCATATAATATACATTGACAACAGTTCTATGATAACAAATCGTCAAGTGAGAACATATTAACCACACCAGTGAAAAAAATAGGTGTAAAATACCCCATAGATACTGTAAATAATACCGCGAAAATAAATTCGCGGCAACTCTGGTTCCTTCTCTGTCGTGCCTGACTCAGCCCGGGCGCACAGCTCTCCAGTGAAGATGAATCGTGACATCATCACTCAAGTTCTCGGCTCATTTACATCATTGGTAAGTACAATTGATTTTTTTTATTATTTTTTTCCATGCTCAGGTAACACAAATAAATGGATTAAAAAGAAAAATATTTTTTTTTGAATTTTTGTTGTTGTTCCGCTTGTGGGTGTTTGAAGCCATTTGGACCCCTAGCGGTTTGAGGTTTAACCCTTAAACTGCGCATGGCGTATATATATGCCATGAGTGACATGCCCCACAGTGCTTATGGCGTATATATACGCCATAGGGTGCCAGGCACGATTCAAATGGCCCCGCGGCTACACGGGGTTCACATTAGCTTCCTCAGGGCTCTTGTAAACAGACGCCATTTTTTTAAAATATCATGTGTGGGAGCCACAGTACTGTTGGAGCAACCAAGGCTGGCGCACGCAGCATGAGCGAACAGCATTGCTGTTCAGCTTGTGACCACAGCATCGCCGAAAAATGTCAAAATAATACATAACTGCTATTATTTAGCGATGACAATATTACAGAGGACCCCTGACTGTGATAAAAATGACCAGGATTGTGATAATTAGCGCTGTGGGAGGAGTGATGCTGAGGGACGGAGGGAGATAGCATCGTTTACTGACTGTGTGACCACCTGTTATTGTCTGCATTCACCATACCAGCTCAGTGGTTCTCTATGGTGAACACAAATATAGATACTTATATGTAATGTTTGTATTTGTGTAATAACAGCAAAAGGATTATGTTGGGAGGAGCCATTTGGGTGACGGAGGTGACATCGTCTGCATGATTTGTCTGGCTGTGTAGAGGGTGGCCACTATGCTCTTTGGGCACTCTTCAAAAGAAGATAGAGAGAAGCTGAAACTGAACCTCGCCGAGGCAAAACGTTTAAATGAGAGCAGGAATGAAGAAGAAATCAATTTTTTTTTCTACAAAGTGATAGGGGTAGGCAGACCAGTAAAGTGGTACATAAAGGCAAACCAACAAAATCATTAGAGAGAGGGGGAGTGAAAAATTAGAAGAGGGGGAACAAGTTCCTGAAGATTGCATACACCAACATAGATGGAGTAAGATCGAAGATACTGGAGTTAAGTGATGTAATACAGCTGCAGTCACCAGACATTGTTGCACTCATGGAGACAAAACTTGAAGATGTTATTTTAAATGAAGTCATATTCCCAAGGGGCTACTCAATTTGGAGACGGGACAGTAAAATTAGGAAAGGCGGTGGCGTTGCTGTGCTGGTGAAAGAACACCTAAAGGTGAACGAAATAATGACTGCCAATCCACAAGAAGTTGACATAATAGCACTAGAGATCTGTCATGAGGATGATAAACTAATGATCATAAATGCATACAGTCCACCGCTAAGCAGCACATGGTCAAAGGAGGAGCTAGATAGTAAAAGAGAAGGTCTTGTAACAATAATGAGAGAGATCATAGCGTGAAACAGGTGAAATTTGGGTGAAATTCCCAAGAAGAGAGAGTTCGCCTGACTCAGAGGTGGATTCTCCTTCCACACCATAACCCCTCTCCTCCTTCCCACCTCCCCATCGTCTCCCTCAAGCCAGCAACTACTCTTCATAAGGTAAAGTAAATATTAAAACACTACAACAAAACATTTATATTTACATGTGCAGTATTATATTTACATAAAAAAAAGTCATACAAGTATGGATGTTTTTGGGAGTGGAACGGATTAAATTTATTTCCTTTATTTTAAATGGGGAAATTTGTTTCTTAACTTAAGACGAGTTTTCCAGGTAACGAGCTCGGTGCCAGAACGGATTAAACTCGTTAATAGAGGTTCCACTGTATATCACACTACACACTATTGAATAATATTACTGCAAAAAAACTAAGAAAAAATCAATCGAAGACATTGAAATAATTAGGTGATAATATCTTTGTGGCAACTCTCACCTGTCAGCTCGGGTGACGCTGACCGGCTCTGACGACCGCTCTGTCACTGCCCACTTTTTTCCAGACTTCCTCGGTCTATTGTTCCCAAAATATGTCACCTACAATTTTTTTTCCCATGCTCAGGGAATAAATTAACATTTTTAGAAGATGAAATAATATTTTAGAATTTTTTTTTCTTGCGCACAGGGGTGTAAATCTCCTCAGGACTTCTTAGCAGCTTAAGGGTTAAAGGTCAGTAGTTCAACTGTCCATAATTCATAAGTAAAAATGTATTTATTTAATTAATAAACAGGAACCAATACAGAGCACCACTTGGTTCCCGAACTTTAGTTATCCGAAACTTCCAGTTTCCCGATTGGGGTTGGGGAGTCACGCTACACGAACCAAGTTTGGGTAGGAAGTAGTCCGCCAAGCTTCACGCCTGTTGGGGTTGGGGTTACCCTACACGAACCAAGTTCGGGTAAGGAAGCGGTCAGCCAAGCGTCACACTGGCCCGTGGTGGTGGGTGGGAGATGGTTTAGTTTGCTCACTGACCGTGTCGGGCGCAGCCTGCTACCCTGTGACATCACAGACTCATGGCCTATTGTTCCCATTGTTTGAATTTGTCACGAGACTGGAGTGTTCATTCCGTGACTTTGTTTTACATATCAGCACAATCAAGGAACATCCGTGCACCATGTTGACTCCAAATGCACGCATTGTGTCAGTGAAAGCATCTACAAGTGGGTTACATAAAAGAAAGAGGTCAGTGATGACATTTGAGAAGAAAGTTGAAATAATTAAGAAGGTGGAGAGCGGTGTTGTTACGAACCCGGATCCTGCGTCCGAGCATGGAGCAGTGACGACCGCGCCATCTGTGGGTCAGCTCCCGTAACCCCCTCCAAAAGGACGACGACACCTGGTGAGGACGACGTGTACTAGCTACGAGGGCCAGTTTCCAGTCCTGTTCAGCGCTCAACACAGCCGCTGCTGACCTCTGGTGAGGTGGTGCTCAGACACCAGCGCCATCTATGGAGTGGATAGGTGGGCGTTTGTGTCTGAGCCTGTAAGTGAGGTGCCTTAGTGTGTCCCAGTTATTGATGACGTGTCTGCTTACAGAGTCGACCTGGGACTGCTGTGATGGAAGTTGAGTCAGTCTACCCAAGGCAGCCGTCTCCATACCTTGTGCTTTGCTGCAGCAGCTGTGAAGTCGTCCCCCGGAAGAACACTGTGGTGTTACCCTGCCAGTGGAGTGGCAGTAGAAGGATTACCCGGGACCGACTGCTGGAGACGATTATCCACTGGGGTATTGAGGACAGGAGAGTGATTTGTGGTATCACACGAGGCTCCTGTCTAGGGCGTTACCCTTATATCGTCCGTGGAGTGGCCTGACCAGCCTTGCTGTTCTGGAACCTGCCAGCAGACCTGCTGGACGTGTGGTTGACGGCCTCCACGGCGGTGCCCCCAGTGGAACTGTGTTTTGGCTGACCTGTGGCCAGGGTAGGCTCAACTTCTCAGAGGATTCGTTGTGAGGCCACGAAAAAGCACCGAGGACTTAGCACCGAGAACGAGGATCCAGAGTCTTCAGCAGAAGACTACAGTGTATTTCCCCTGTAAATAAGTGTTAATACCCCTCCCCCTGTGTAACTTTTATATATTATTTATTGGTGTTGGAAATCATTATATTATATTAAGTTTTTGCCTTTATTTCCCTTCCCCTTTAAGTTACTTGCGTCACGGATCACATCCCTTGAAAGCCACTACTGGCTTGGGGTCGGATACAACTTCCTCTCACAACATCAGAGTAAGAACCCCGTTGCGTCCCGAGAGGGCCGTAACATAATTGGCATCCCCAGCGGGATCCGACCCCTTGTTAAGTATGTTTGACAGGGGTGGTGAAGTGGCGTAATCCCTGTATATAATTCCCCCTGTGTGACGATTGTGACATTATGCGCCCTGTGCGGTGCTCAAGAGTGACTTAAGTGCAATATTGACTAGTGCGGTGCTCAGTGATTCAGTGCAATATTGTAGAGCGAAGGGTTCGCTGTGATTAAGCGCGATATTGCGTAGTGCGGTGCCCAAAGTGATTACGTGCAATATTGGCAAGTGCAGTGTTTGGTGCGATAAAGTGCAATATTGGCGTAGAACAGTGCTCGGTGCGTTAAGTGCTAACGTGTAAGCAGTGTGTTAAGTGCTAGTTGAGTGTTCCATCTGTGACAATGGCAGAAAAAGCTACCATCGATGATCTGGACGATGTTCAGGCTTTTCTGAACAGAGTGGACTATCTTGCCAGATTAAAATATCTGAGCAAACCGGAACTTGTACTAGTGAGCGCCTACCTGGAGATCAAGATCCGTGCCAGTGATTCCCGTGTGGAGATCTTGTCCAAGGTTCACCGGCACTTGAAGGCAGAAGAGAAACAGGAAGGCGAGGCTCCTAGTACAAAGGAAAGTGAGGAAATAGCTTCCACGGAAAAGGAAGATAAGGGCAGCGACATTGACAGTGATGCAGGTGAGCTTAATATCAGCTTCCTAACAGTCAAAATGCGTGCCCTAGAGATAAATCGCGAAATAGAGTGGAAGAAGTTAGAATTAGAACGAGAATTAAAGGATAAAGAAATGGAGATGAAAGAAAAGGAAATGGCGATGAGGCGGTTAGAATTGGAAGAAAGGAAAGAAGAACGAGAAAGAGAAAGAGAAGAATGAGAAAGAGAAGAGAAACGAGAAAGAGAAAGAGAAGAGAAACGAGAGAGAGAAGAAAGAGAAAGAGAAGAACGAGAAAGAGAAGAGAAACGAGAAAGAGAAGAACGAGAAAGAGAAGAGAAACGAGAAAGAGAAAGAGAAGAACGAGAAAGAGAAAGAGAAGAGAAACGAGAGCGAGAAGAACGAGACAGGCAAGAACGACGAGACAGAGAGGAAAGAGAGAGACAACATGAACTAGAAGTATTGCGATTAGGCGGTGGTCGGAGGCCAACAACGGACACCAGCAGTTTCGATCCGGTAAGAAACATCAAAATGGTCCCCAAATTCAATGAGAGGGAAGTTTCGAAGTTCTTTGCAGCCTTCGAGAAAGTCGCTGCCTCTTTGGAGTGGCCAAGGGAGAATTGGGCCATCATGATACAGTCATTCCTGACTGGGAAGGCCCAAATCGCTTACTCCACGTTATCCCTTGACGACTCCGGCGATTATGACAAGGTGAAGAAGGTTGTGCTCATGGCATACCAATTGGTACCTGAGGCATACAGGCAGAAGTTCCGAAACCTGAAAAAGACCTCAGAGCACACGTTCACCGAATTCGCCACGATCAAGGAGCGACTTTTCCAGGAATGGTGTGCCTCTCGGAAGGTGGAGACCTAGGAAGACCTCGAGCAGCTGATTCTGCTCGAGGACTTCAAGGATTGTTTGTCTGGAGACCTGAAGACGTACCTAGAGGAACAGCAGGTAGAGACCTTGAGTGCGACAGCCACCATGGCTGAAGAGTATATCCTGACTCATAGGCCGTCTGCTAAGTACGTCCCGAGGAATTACCAGCGCCGGTTTGACAGACCTCATGACGAAGAGGAAAGACCCGTCCCACAAAGCGCTAAGAAGACGCCCCCAAGTAGCCCCCGAAGAACAAGTCCTAGCAGTCCGAAACACCGGAGCCCGAGGAGGAATATGGTGTGCTGGACTTGTGGGCAGAAAGGGCATGTAGCTGCTATGTGCCGAGGCAGAAGAGGTGGCGGCGCACGAAGGGAGGTGATGTTGATGAGCTGTGGAACATCACCAGCAGGAAACCAGTCTACGACTACGCAGGAAGAACCCAGATTGTTTTCCCCTCACACTTCAGGCGGGTATGTATCGAGTGATCATACTGGTAGATCAGTTGTAGTGCTCAGAGATAGTGGAGCAGCCCAGTCCCTGATCGTGAAGAGCTCGTTACCCGAGGGAGTAAGTGTAGACGGGAGACAACAGGTTGTCCTGGTTGAGTTTCCTAGGACGCAGTATATCGCCCCCTTAGTGCCAGTACATCTCGACTCGCCTTACTTCAGCGGCACATGTGCGTTGGCAGTAGTCGATACCCTCCCTGTGGCTGGGATTGACGTGGTACTAGCCAACGACTTGGTGACAGATTGGAGCATCAATCTTCCCAAGGTTGCAGATGAGTCTACCGGAACAGCACGGTCTGAGGCAACAGGCAATGGTAATATCCAGGTAAAGGCAGACCCGGATTCAAACAGGTTTAATTTGTCCTCTCACCCGCAGATCGACAGAGTTCTAGCAGAGTCTCCTGATTCTTCTTTCGACAAGGAACATGAGGTTACGATAGCAGAAGTACCTGAGCAAGAAGAGAGGCCTTGTGTGCAGGCACCCACGGATACCAACGAGTCTGGAGCGAAGGTGGATGTGTACTCGCGGTATGGGATTGTACAGCGTTCATTGAACCAGCCAGAGATTCCCCAGACGTCAGAGGTATGTGAGGTGTGTTCGAAAGTTCTAGTGCCCTCTTTGGTCCAAACCAGGCTAATGGATGTAGCCGGCTATGGACATAACAGGCTCAGGAAGCTTATCCCTCAGGTGACTAAATGTTTCCTAGCAGTATTTTGTGTTATTCTCGTGTGTGGTATCGGTAAGGATCAGTGGACGACCCGAAGGATGATGGCTCCCTTGAACATCGTGAAGAGATCCCAGGGATTAGAGACGTGTTCTGTGAGTGTTGCAGTCGAAGAAGGGACCTGGAAGGTGATAGTAGATACAGGAGGTACGCGATACGATAATATGAGTGACTGTTTCCGACAGGTTGACACCCCCCGCGTGACTGCTGAGCCTCAATGCAGCGTTATGCGGAACGTTGGTCGACCTGACGGTGGCAGAGCGAATGTCATCTGCGACGTACGAACAGCCCCGTTGGGACTAGGTGTGGACCTAGTAGAGTATGCTGTAAGTACTGTTTTACCCGCTGTCGCTGTCACTCTAAATTATCAGACCCCTGTATTCCAGGTGCCCGTCTCCCTGAAGGACCACCGGACTGGTACTAGAAATACCGTCTGGGACCAGCCATCATCGGTGCCACGACACAGGGAAGTGTCGAGTCGCCCCAGATCGTGTCTACACAGATCCTTACTCGAGAGGTGTGAGATTATGCTCCGGATTAACATCTCGGTGGAGACGTGGAAGATTACGTCAAGCAGGTCATCGCCTGCCATTTTCAAGGTCCCTTTGTGCCAGGGATTTTCCTTAGTACAGTTCTGTGGACGAGACAGCCTTGCCGTTCCAGTATATAAAGCATGTGAGTCCATTTGGAGTTGTGTCGCCGTACTAATTTGGTTTGTAATTCTCTTTCTAGAAACCCAAACCAAATTCTTTTTGGTGGGGAGGTGTTACGAACCCGGATCCTGCGTCCGAGCACGGAGCAGTGACGACCGCGCCATCTGTGGGTCAGCTCCCGTAACCCCCTCCAAAAGGACGACGACACCTGGTGAGGACGACGTGTACTAGCTACGAGGGCCAGTTTCCAGTCCTGTTCAGCGCTCAACACAGCCGCTGCTGACCTCTGGTGAGGTGGTGCTCAGACACCAGCGCCATCTATGGAGTGGATAGGTGGGCGTTTGTGTCTGAGCCTGTAAGTGAGGTGCCTTAGTGTGTCCCAGTTATTGATGACGTGTCTGCTTACAGAGTCGACCTGGGACTGCTGTGATGGAAGTTGAGTCAGTCTATCCAAGGCAGCCGTCTCCATACCTTGTGCTTTGCTGCAGCAGCTGTGAAGTCGTCCCCCGGAAGAACACTGTGGTGTTACCCTGCCAGTGGAGTGGCAGTAGAAGGATTACCCGGGACGGTCTGCTGGAGACGATTATCCACTGGGGTATTGAGGACAGGAGAGTGATTTGTGGTATCACACGAGGCTCCTGTCTAGGGCGTTACCCTTATATCGTCCGTGGAGTGGCCTGACCAGCCTTGCTGTTCCGGAACCTGCCAGCAGACCTGCTGGACGTGTGGTTGACGGCCTCCACGGCGGTGCCCCCAGTGGAACTGTGTTTTGGCTGACCTGTGGCCAGGGTAGGCTCAACTTCTCAGAGGATTCGTTGTGAGGCCACGAAAAAGCACCGAGGACTTAGCACCGAGAGCGAGGATCCAGAGTCTTCAGCAGAAGACTACAGTGTATTTCCCCTGTAAATAAGTGTTAATACCCCTCCCCCTGTGTAACTTTTATATATTATTTATTGGTGTTGGAAATCATTATATTATATTAAGTTTTTGGCTTTATTTCCCTTCCCCTTTAAGTTACTTGCGTCACGGATCACATCCCTTGAAAGCCACTACTGGCTTGGGGTCGGATACAACTTCCTCTAACAACATCAGAGTAAGAACCCCGTTGCGTCCCGAGAGGGCCGTAACAGGTGTCTCGAGAAGTGTCGTGTGCGCTGAATATGGCATTAGTAAAAGTACTGTTTTTGATCTTCTTAAGGCTAAACCTATCATTTTTTACTATTTCTCTAGCAGTGAAAGTGATAAAGCAATACGAAATAGAAAGGTAGTAAGAAAGCAAAGGTAGAGAGTGTTGATAACACAGTGTGGGAGTGGTACAAACAGAGACGTGAGGTGACGAAGAAGCCAGTGGCAGGCTGGCTGCTCGTGGAAAAGGCGCGTGAATTTCACCAAGCAATGAAAATTACTCAAAAGTGTGTGTACAGTGATGGATGGCTCAGAAGCTTAAAAACCCGTCATGGCATTAGGTTCATTAAAGTGCATGGTGAAAGACAATCTGCTGATATTATTGGTGCTGATGAGTATGTAAGTAAATTTGCGGAGATGGTACAGAGCACCACTTGGTTTCCGAACTTTAGTTATCCGAAATTTCCAGTTTCCCGATTGGGGTTGGGGAGTCATGCTACCTGAACAAAGTTCGGGTAGGATGGGGTCCGCCAAGCGTCACCTGTGGTGGTGGGTGGGAGATGGTTCAGTTTGCCCACTGTGACTTCACAGATTCACGACCTATTATTCCTATTATTTTGAATTGTCATAAGACTGGAATGTTCATTCTGTGCTTTTATTTTACATATCTGCACAATCAAGAAACATCTGTGCACCATGTTGGCTCCAAATGCACGCATTGCGTCAGTGATAACTGACTGGTGGGTGGATGGATGGGAGAGCTTAGGTGGGAGGCAGTATGAAGAGAGGGGGAGAATTAGTCAGAAAGGGAGGGAGAGATGCTAGGAGGGAGGGGGAGGTAGGGAGAGATGCTAGGAGGGAGGGGGAGGTAGGGAGAGATGCTAGGAGGGAGGGGGACGTAGGGAGATATGCTAGGAGGGAGGGGGAGGTAGGGAGAGATGCTAGGAGGGAGGGGGAGGTAGGGAGAGATGCTAGGAGGGAGGGGGAGGTAGGGAGAGATGCTAGGATTTAGGCAGGAAGGGAGGGAAGTAGTGAGAATTAGGGAGGGAGGGAAAGGCAGGCAGGCAGGCAGGCAGGCATGGCATGGCTGGCTGGCTGGCTGGCTGGCTGGCTGGCTGGCTGGACTGGCTGGCTGACTGGCTGACTGGCTGACTGGCTGGCAGGCAGGCAGGCAGGCAGGCTGGCTGGATGGCAGGCAGAGAGGGAGGCAGGCAGAGAGGGAGGCAGGCTGGATGTCAGGCAGGCTGGATGCAGGCAGGCTGGATGGCAGGCAGGCTGGATGTCAGGCAGGCTGGATGGCAGGCAGGCTGGATGGCAGGCAGAGAGGGAGGCAGGCTGAATGGCAGGCAGATAGGGAGGCAGGGATAGTCATGTGGTTTAACAGCGTGACCTTGAAGAGAGAGTATGGGATGTAGGGGGGGGGTTGTTGGTGGTGGGGGAGAGACTAGCTCACTCCCGAATTTTAAGCCTAACACACTCGACCCGTTAGCAGGATGGCAGGAAGGAGGCAGGCAGAGAGTGAGGCTGGCTGGCATGCAGGCTGGCAGGAAACATTCAGAGGATGTTTGCCAGACGTCTTAATAATCAGCTAGGAACAATTAAGGACTTTTATAAAGTGGATCAGGACTTCACTTATTGTTGAGTACAAACAAAATACGGTCGCATTTACACTATGAACCTGTCGATTTTTCCCCTAGAGTTTTTTCATAAATTTTTCATAATTTTTTTTTTTTTTACATTTCTAGTTTATTTTTTCCCTTTATTTCTCGTTTACGAACTTACATGTTAACCGACGGGTCTCGTCCCCAAGGGGTTCGGAAACCAAGTGGTGCTCTGTACAGGAACAAAATTTATCTCCAGAGCAAATTTATAATGCTGATGAGACAGTTTTGTACTGGTGTATGCTACCCACAGACACGATGGCTCATAGTGGTGAGGACAATCCTTCGGGTGCTTATAAACAGAACAAACAGAGAATTTCTTTGTTGTGCTGTGCAAATGCAGTTGGTACGCACAAATTAAAATTACTTGTGATTGGAATTAGTAAAAAAAACCAGGGCTTTAAAGTCAGCCAGGTGCCTCCCTGTGATTTATAAGGACCAGCCAAGTGCGTGGATGTCTCGAGTAATATTTGTCGAGTGGTTTAATAAGAACTTTGTACCCGAGGTGAAGGAGCATCTGAAAAGTGTTGGTCTCCCGCAAAACAGCAAAGTTGTGCTGCTGCTAGATAACAGTTCACCGCATCCACGAGGTGATGAGCTTGTAAATGGCAATATTATTGGAACGTTCTTGCCACCCAATTCAACTTCAGTGAGCCAACCCATGGATCAAGGAATAATTAAGAACCTTAAACACCACTACAAGAGGATGTTTGCCAGACATCTTAATAATCAGCTTGGAACACTTAAGGACTTTTATAAAGTCTTCACAATAAAGTCAACTATCTGGACTATTGCTAGTGCATGGGATGAGGTAAAGCAGGCAACACTAAGAAATGGTTGGAAAAAACTTTGGCCCACATCAAGTCTGTTTCCTGAGGAAGATGACGAGGCAGATTTTGAAGGATTTGCGGTGAAGAAAGTTAGCGAGAGGAAAAAATTAAGAGAGGAACTTCTAGCCTATGTCAAGGGGGATTAAGTCCCCTGAGCTGAGAGCAGAACTGGTAACTGAAACAATAGAAGATGACATTGATAGATGGATAGATTTTGATGAAGAAGCCCCAAACAATCGAAACATGACTGATGATGAAATTATAGAATTAGTAAGTACAGCAAAAAAGCCAGAAGAGTGCAATGAAGAAGATGGAGAGGAAGAGGAAGAGGATGAAGAAATGTTAAAGAAAAAATGTAATATGGAAAAAATTCAGAAAATTTTTGAAGACATTCTGGCATTTATGGACACAAGTAACAGCGAGTTTGAAATTAAGGACATGATGACTCGGTACAATTTGTATATGAAGTTATTAAAAACGAGAGCCAAGGGAATGAAACAAATGTCAATTACAGAGTCTTTTGCAATGGCTTCCAAGAAAGCTCGCATTGCATCACCTGCACCTGACTCATCGCATGTTGACCCAGTGAACCCAACAACTTCAGTCAACCCAACAACTTCAGTCTACCCAACAACTTCAGTCTACCCAACACTATCGACATCCACCACCACCTCTTCCATGTAAATAACTATGCTTCATCAACAGTGATCATCAACATAAGTGGATCAAGACTTCAATATTGGCGAGTACAAACAAAATACAGTCGCATTTACTTTACGAACCTGTAAATTTTTCCCCTAGAGTTTTTCATGTATTTTTTTTTTTCCTCCATTTCTCGTATACGAACTTACATGTTAACCCTCAAACCGCTCGGGGTCCAAATGGAATTAACACCCAAACGCGCAACAACAACAAAAAATCCAAAAAATTTCTTTTTCTTTTTAATCTCTCTATTTGTGTTCCCTGAGCACGGGAAAAATAATAACAAAATTAATTACACTTACCGTGGACATAAATGACCCGAGAAGATCATCAATGACGTCACGTCTGATCTTTGCTGGACCGCTGTGCGCCCGGGGTGAGTCAGGCGCGACGGAGGAGAAGCACGAGTTGCCGCGAATTTATTTTCACATTGTTATTTACAGTATCTATGGCATATTTTACACCCATTTTTTTCACTGGTGTGGTTCAATATGTTCTCACAAGATGATTTATAAACATAAAACTGTTGTCAATGTATATTGTATCCACATATTAGTGTCACAAGTATTTGCACAAAAATGTCTTATTTCACAATAAAATATACTATTTCTTATGATTTATTTCCACTATATACACTCACTTATTCTGTATTTACATGTTTTGGCACCAGTCTTGGACATTTAGAAGTCATCAAGACTGTGATACTCGTTGAAACATCGGACATGGCACAGAGGGACCTGACACGCTGTGCACCAAGTCATCATCATTTTTCTTTTCTATTCCCTCTTGGTTGTTGACCAGCATACTACACACGCACGCTGGCCTACTGCACGCTTTCCAGTTGGTGGTAAAAACCTGAGATTGTGTGTCAAAAAGGCATCCCTGAAAGCGAGCCTGGGTGTTGGAGCATGGTGCAATACCGGGTTCAGAATGGACCTCTGTACACCAGGAATTACTTTGCCAAACTTCTGTAGTAATTGTGTTACTACAGTAAAATTGAATGCACGGAAATTACGTTTACCACCTGTTTTGACAAGATACATATTGTAACTGTTCAGCATTGTTACATCAACAAGGTGGAAAAACATTTTCTTGGTCCACTTCACTGTTTTCCGTACACACTCCACTGCCCCCACCATCATATCACATTTATCCACCAAACGCATGTTGATGTTATAGTCCAAGACACAATCTGGCTTATAGATTATTTCTCTGGTGGTTCTGTTCACCTTGCCACTGTCCAGCATTGTTCCAGCATGAATGGTAGTCAACATGTTCACTTCACGCCTGTCTTTCCACCGCACTGAAAGTATTCCACCTGTTTTTCTGAGCTCGCAATCACCAACCTGCATAGCACCTGGAAACACTGGCATTTCCCTTCGTTTTGCCTTCACTGTGCCACACACACCAGTTCTATTATCAAGCAAGAACCTAGTTAGCAAGGGACTGGTATAATAGTTATGTGTATAAAATGTGGCCCTTGTTCAGATATGGTGCAAGCAGTGACTTCACAACACTACCTGAGAAGCCATGTTGGTCATTAGCAGGAATGTCTACATTTGTACCCGTATACATTATCATATGTAACACAATTCCTGTTTCACAGTCACAGAGTACAAAGAATTTCAATCCAAATCGGTGGCGTTTGGAGGGAATATACTGCTTGAAGGCAAGACGTTCTTTGAAAAGCACAAGGGATTCGTCAATCACAAGCTTCTGAGCTGGTACGTAGAAATCCCTGTACTTTCTGATAAGTTCATTCAGTACGTGCCTTACCTTCCAAAGCCTATCTTCATCATTCCTGTCTTCATCATTTGCAAAGTGAAGACACCTGAGGATTATCGCAAATCGGTCTTGAGACATATATTTGCCAAACATTGGTGTTGGAACAGTATGGTCTTTGCTCCAATAATGATCGATTACGTGTTTGACACAATGCTTCATCAACATACACAGTGCCAAAAACACATACATTTCACCTACAGTTGTATCTTTCCATCACTGCAAACGTGAAAAATCGGATAACTCCTCCTCATCAATGAGATCACTCGCATATTTGTTTGTCTCATGAACAACATGTTCCATTAGCTGCTCATCAAAATATGCAGTAAAATAGTCCATTTCACACATATCTGCACCTTTATCAGGGAAAATGTCTGTAATTCCAACATCCGAATTATCAAAAACAGGAATTTGTGGAACAAAATCTGTCCCATCACTCCACACAAAAACACCGGGTGTCTTTCTAGAGCCAATAGCGGCACCACGGCGAGGAAACCGTGTACCAGGAGCTGAAGCAGGTCTAGGAACAGTAGGGGCGGGCAGGGATGGTGATGGAAAGTTCCTCGATGTTGAGGGTCTTTGTTCATGGGGTGCCATGCGGTGCCGCATGGCTTGGCCAGATGCTGCTGACAGGACAAATTGTCGCTTGGCAACACCACACACTCCTCTACTGGCACTAGCAAAACTATTTTCCGATTCTAAGTCACTAAAACCGGAAAATGATTCACCTTCTTCAGAATCATCGAGCAAAACATCAATATCTTGCAAGGGAGCACATGAACTGTGTGGTCTTGCAGAAATTGGGGTGGAGTGAGAGCGAGGAGGCATGGGCGAGATGTTAGGCCTAGCCCTGGTGGAGCCAGCATGTTCACACTCGTCGTCGGTCGTATCCACCTCTGAGGGCTGTGTATAGTCATGATCAAAGTCTGAGTCGTCTATATCAGACTCATCACCATCTGGGAACAAATTACGAGTAATTTCGTCCTCGGTCAGAGGTCGCGAGGAACGTCTCGCTGAGCGGGGTCGGTCGTCGGAACGTGATGCGCTCGCTATGGTGTCCGCCGGGTAACTGAGCTCTGTACACAAAGGGGACCCACGCTGGATTTTTTCCCAGGCGTGGTTTGTTTATGTTCGGTCGAGGCTCGCCGATGACTACCCCTATCCCAGGCGGGGCATTTAAATTATAGCGCTAGACACGAAATCATATATAAATGATGTGCGCGGTTTCGGTTTTGTCACTGATATCATATATATATGTTATGCGCGGTTTGAGGGTTAACCGGCGGGTCTCGTCCCCAAGGGGTTCGGAAACCAGGTGGTGCTCTGTAATACATGTTAATGATTATTAATGTATCGTAATACTGTACACTTAGCACGAAAATCAACATATAATGGCATAAAGCTAAGATGTGAATTTTAATATGGGCGGGAGGCTTTGGTCAGTGTTTTGTCAACGAATTAACATGCTGACTTCATAACACATTCCTCACTACCACTCGTTCACTGACTGGATTGACTTGACTTGACTTGACTTAAATGCCTGCCTTCCTTTCTCTCCCTCCCTCTTTCTCTGCCTGCCTTCGGATAACTTAAGTTGGCAAACCAAGTGGCTGTCTGTACAAACATTTTTGGAAATGTGCTAATGTGAACCTTTAATATGTACGTGTGTTAGTGCTGGGCCTAACACTCGTTGTACACCACCACCAGGAAGGAAGGGAGGGAGAAGTGTTGAGTGTGTGGGGTACCAGATGTGACTCACTTAAGCTTATTGAAGGAAGGTGGCATTGGAGGTGTTGCAAGAATTATACTGTTTTCTTATTGCTGTGGAGAGCTAGTTACAAATATTAAATAACACACTATAATATTTGAACAGTACAGTACAGTATTTGGTTATCTATTTATTAATTTAAACATTTATAAGAAAATAAAATGGGATTTAACAGAACTTAAGGCGCATATGTTAGGCATCGTACAGTGTGTCAACCTCCACATGTTGACACACGTGAAGGGGAGTTGAGGAGGCTAGCATGAGGTGGGGGGGGAGGGGGTGACCAGGAAGGAGATCACAGACGACGTAGGATGTTTCTTTCCAGTCTTGATCACCCACCCACCTGCCTGCACGCCGACCTACCCACCTGCCTGCATAGCCAACCCACCCACCTGCCTGCATAGCTCACCCACCCACCTGTTCACCCACCTTTTCAAGTGTAGATATGATAGAGCCCAATAGGCTCAGGAATCTGTACACCTGCAAGAATCGGACTCGAGAAATGTCACAAGTGGAGTACCACAGGGTTCAGTTCTTGCACCAGTGATGTTTATTGTCTACATAAATGATCTACCAGTTGGTATACAGAATTATATGAACATGTTTGCTGATGATGCTAAGATAATAGGAAGGATAAGAAACTTAGATGATTGTCATGCCCTTCAAGATGACCTGGACAAAATAAGTATATGGAGCACCACTTGGCAAATGGAATTTAATGTTAATAAATGCCATGTTATGGAATGTGGAATAGGAGAACATAGACCCCACAAAACCTATATATTATGTGAGAAATCTTTAAAGAATTCTGATAAAGAAAGAGATCTAGGGGTGGTTCTAGATAGAAAACTATCACCTGACGACCACATAAAGAATATTGTGCGAGGAGCTTATGCCACGCTTTCCAACTTCAGAATTGCTTTTAAATACATGGATGGCGATATACTAAAGAAATTGTTCACGACTTTTGTTAGGCCAAAGCTAGAATATGCAGCGGTTGTGTGGTGCCCATATCTTAAGAAGCACATCAACAAACTGGAAAAGGTGCAAAGACATGATACTAAGTGGCTCCCAGAACTGAAGGGCAAGAGCTACAAGGAGAGGTTAGAGGCATTAAATATGCCAAAACTGGAAGACAGAAGAAATAGAGGTGATATGATCTTTACATACAAAATACAGTAGTAACAGGAATTGATAAAATTGATAGGGAAGATTTCCTGAGACCTGGAACTTTAAGAACAAGAGGTCATAGATATAAACTAGCTAAACACAGATGCCGAAGAAATATAAGAAAATTCACTTTCGCAAACAGATTGGTAGACGGTTGGAACAAGTTAGGTGAAAAGGTGGTGGAGGCCAAGACCGTCAGTAGTTTTAAAGCGTTATATGACAAAGAGTGCTGGGAAGACGGGACACCACGAGCGTAGCTCTCATTCTGTAACTACACTTAGGTAATTACCTGTTGATTGACGGTTGAGAGGCGGGACCAAAGAGCCAGAGCTCAACACCCGCAAACACAACTAGGTGAGTACAACTAGGTGAGTACCTATCTGATCGCCCACCATCTGCCTGATAGCCCACCCACCCACCTGATCACCCACCTGCCTGCTTGCCCACCCACCTACCTGATAGCCCACCCACCCACCTGCCTGCTCACCCACCTACCCACTTGCCTGCTCGAACCTGTTCACCCACCAAGCCCCTCTGCCTGTCATCCACCCATCCAAAACCTACCTGCCTGAACCCACCTATCCCTGCCTGCCCACCCACCCACCTGCCTGCCCACCTACCAGCTAGGCAGCTAACCACCCACCCAGCCCCACACACTAATTAGTGTGTCAATTCAAATCATGATTGTGGTATAAAATTTGTTGTAAATGGTCCCGTTTGGCCTCAGAGGTGAAAAAGTATGTTAATCCGGAAAACGTGATAATCCGGCTGGGGGTCTTTCCCATATTGTCCGGATTAGCGAGTGGAGACAGTACAGTGTATTGAAATTTCTCGGCAAACTGGCGAGGGAGGGCGACAGGCAAGAAGAGCAGCAGGCAAGGAGGGAGGGAGGCAGGCAGAGAGGGAAGGAGGGACCCTTCAGGCAAGCAGGGAGGCTGAAGTGGATGTGTGGGGGTGGGGAGTGTCAGGAGTGGGTGTGGTGAATCTTTGAATGTTGCGTGGGTATCAGGATGTGGGTGTCTACATATATCAGTGTATATATATGTGTCTACATATATCAGTGTATATATGTAGAGTGTGCATCCGCTGGGAGAGCTCCGCATGCCACACCTTGAGTACCAGAGGGATGGACACAACTCTCACTTTAACCCTTGTGTTGCTAAGGGCTAATTAAGCCTTTGTCACCCACAGGCGCATAACAAAAAAAAATTCTTCCTAATCTGTTAATTTGTGTTCCCTGATCACGTGAAAAATAAAAACAAAATTTAATTGCACTTAACAATGATGTAAATGAGCTAAGCTGACAATATGAGCGATGACATCACAACCTGCATGCTCAGATCCACATACTCAGATCACAAGCTCATTGAAGTGCAAACGACCATCAATACTCAGAATATACCTAAAACGTTGATAAAGCGAGAGGGGCTATTCAGTAAATTCAATTTTAATAATAATAAAATAGACTGGGAGAAAATAAACAGGGAACTTACAAACATTCCATGGGAAACTGTTCTTAGTAATACAAGTCCTACAGAAGGAATAGAAAAACTGACTTTGGAAGCGTATCAAGTCTGTCTGAAACACGTTCCTTTGAGGAAAGCCAGAAAGAGATCCAACATAGAAAGAGAACACAGACGACACTATAAAAGAAGGAAAAAAATAACGGAAATGCTTATGCAGACACGAATTTCCCGTCAAAGAAGGAATAATTTAAATAGGGAGATTGAAGAAATCGAGCAGAAATTGAAACACTCATATGAAACTGAAGAAAGGCGGTTAGAACAGAAAACAATTGAGGAAATAAAGAAAAATCCAAAATACTTAACCTATGCAAAATCAAAAGCAAAAACCACTGCCAGTATTAGACCTATTCGCACAAGTGAAGGTTCATACACTGAGGATGACAAAGAAATTAGTGAAATCCTATAAAAGCAGCATGAGGACATGTTTAGCACTCCAATAAATAACTTGAAAGTGGAAGATCCAGACAATTTCTTTATGCAGGATTTCCAAACCCCTGTAAATATAACGAATATCAACACGAGCGTACTAGACTTTGAAAGAGAAATTGAAAACATGCTTATGCACTCGGCCCAGGGTTCAGATTCATGGAATTCAATATTTATAAAGAAATGCAAAGTGCCGGTAGCACAGGCACTCAGTATAGTGTGGAGGAAGAGCTTGGACATGGAAGAGATAACAGATGCACTTAACCCTTAAATGGCGCATGGCTATATACCATTTGACACCCACAGGTGCATACAAAAAAAAAAAAACTTTTTTCTTCCTAACCTGTTAATTTGTGTTCACTGATCATGGGAAAATAATAAAAAAATCATAATTGGCATATATTGCCCGCTATAGGGCGGGGAAGTCTGGCAAAAAATAGGCGCTGACTCAGCGTGCATCCCAGACGGTCTGTTGCTTGCCAGCTGTCAGGCCGGAGTTGCCACAAAGAGATAATTACCTAATTATTTCAATGTCTCTGATTGATTTTTCATATTTTTTTTTGCTGTAATATTATTCAGTAGTGTGTAGTGTGATATATTTATATAATAAAATGAGTGAATCTTCGCTGTACTCAAAAATATAGTGTGCATATTGTTGATTCAATTATGTTCATCAAACAGTGAACAAATACTTTGTCGGCTTTTACAATATATACACAGGTTATATATAAGTATCTGCATGTTTTGTTCACCATAACGAACCACTAAGTTGCTATTATGAGTCAAAAAGTAACGAGGAGTGACCGCTGTGTACCAGCCAGCCACTCACTCCCTCCCTCAACACCTCAATCGCCCACATTCTCCTCCCACAATACTGTTTTTGCTTTTATTCACTATGTACAGACGCTATACAGTATCCACTCAATTTAACAGCCTATATGGGGCTGAGCCCTAGTCGTTATTTACGGAGCTCCGTTATTTCCGAAGTTAAATCGGGTTGGGTAATTTTTCAAGTAACATTCAGGTAGGATATATTTTATACTGTATAACTAAAATTAAATAAAGTTCATTGTGTAATTGCATTCCAATTTAGTGCACGGCCGACGATTAAGCCAGTTGCTGGCTGCTGCATGGATGATGTGTGAACACGCTCTGATCAAGTCCAGATGGGTGGGAAAAAGTTGATTCATTCCTTTGTATTGAAAAATATTTCATGTATCAATCAGTGAGTTAATATTGTCTTAATAAAATTTAGAGATGTGTTTTGATTTACCCTGAACAGTGCAGGTAATGTATTTTTAATGTTACGACACAGGCTGTGGCGGCCATGCCATAACAATGGCGATCGAGCCTTGTCACTGAGAGCTAGCCAAGACGAAATATTTTGAGCTCACCTTTTCTCTGCTGACGATAGAATATACATTTGCAGAGACTAATATGTAGCTTTTGTTGAAAAAAAACAATTAATATCTTGTAATACTATAATAAAATTGGTAAATTGACTTACTTTTAATGTTACAACACAGGCTGTGGCGGCCATGCCATAACAATGGCGATCGAGCCTTGTCACTGAGAGCTAGCCAAGACGAAATATTTTGAGCTCACCTTTTCTCTGCTGACGATAGAATATACATTTGCAGAGACTAATATGTAGCTTTTGTTGAAAAAAAACAATTAATATCTTGTAATACTATAATAAAATTGGTAAATTGACTTACTTTTAATGAAGCTGAAGATTACGAAGCTGTGATGATTACGTCATCCTCTGCAGCGCTTGTTTTATATTGTTTATATTGTATACAGGGTACATACTGTATGTACAGTACACTTATTTTCAGGCACTCACTTCACACAACAGCTAGCCTTACTACTAATTCCCCCTCCCCGCTCAGCTCGTTGTCGCCGTGTGGGGGCTTCATGGGCGGCTGCCGGGGTGTGATGCTCCTTAGGACAGTCCTCTGTCCTTTTCTAGCCTTGTGCTCCTGCTGCCGTCCTCTCCAATTCTGCTGGGCACCTTTTCCTTTTCCTTCTGTTTCGTTTTTCTCCCCCCTCTTCTCCTATCTGCTTGCCGTTTCCTGCCGACCTTTTGCTCGTTCTGGTTCTTCCATGGCCTTCTTCTATTTTGACGCCCGGGTGCTTGAGGAGGCATACTCATGCACCAGTAGAACTGCAGTACCCGACGTCGAGAGCGAGGGGAACCTTTTATTGTCAATCCCCACTTCGTCACTGAACCCGATCTCAACGGACTGTCGGTTTCTTAAGGTGGCGTTTGTGGGGCGTATACTCACGACGCACCCCTAGGAGGCCCCGACAAGATCGGCGATAGCTTCTTGTTGGGTGTCCTGCCTCTAATTGTGGCTCCATGGTGGGTGTGGGGGCACATTCGTGAGTGAATTCTTCTTTTCGTCAAGATGTTAACCCCTGTTTCGGCTGCTTCTGGCTTACCTTCTCAGGCTCGTGGGGTGGGCGACCAAGCCCCCGAGTCGGTCCGTATTGGAAGACCGGGCTCTGTAGCCTCCGCTGCATTGGGCCCCGACCTTGCTCCTCCTTTGGCCTCTCTGACTCCTTCCCCTGGCTCCCCTCCCTCCTCTGTGGTTGGGTCGAGCCCCAAGCCCCCAGTGGTGACTACCTCGTCCCCTGGCGCGGCTCCTTCTCTAGTTGTAACTACTGCGCCTTTTAACCCCTCTCTCTCTGGGGGTTCTCACCGCCGTCCTCGTCACGGCCGCCCTCGCTCGATTCCTTCCAGTTCTGCTACCTATCAAGCCTTGTTTGGTCCCGCTTCGTGGGCCAAATATTTTGATCTCCTCCCTCTTGATTCTGCGCCTCCTGACGATTTCTCCCTTCATCGACATCTCATTGATTCCGTGGATGCCTCCATTACTTTCAACCCCACTCGTCTCGGTACACGTGTCGTTGCTGCTCCTTCTCAGGATGCTGCTTCCCGCTTGGCTGCCTTATCCTGCCTTGGCGAGACCCCCGTTCGGGTCTCGAAGAACGCTCAGTTGAATGCCAGTGTTGGCACTATTTTGCTCCCGCCCCATGTTGCAACCGGTGTTCGGGACCTGCGCGACTGCCACGACGATATTCGACATATCCTCGCTGCCCAGGGCCATTCTATTCTCCAGGTGGACACGTTTACTCGTCCCCCTCGTGGTAGTCGCCGTCAACCCCTCCGGGTTGTGAAGATTACCTTTGATGGTAGGACCCTTCCACCCTCTGTCATTCTTGCTGGTGCCAGGTGCTCTGTCCAGGAGTACATTCCTTCTCCTCGGCTCTGCAACAAGTGCTGGAGGTTTGGGCATGGTGCCCTCCGCTGCTCCGGGACTGTCTCTCTCTGTCCTTTGTGTGGTGGCGAAGGTCACTCTAAGTCGGAGTGCACTTCTCCCCAGGCTCGTTGCCTCAACTGCGGTGAGGCCCATCCTACCTTCTCCCGTGCGTGTGTCCATTACAAGCTTGAGGCAGCTGTCCTCAACCTGAAGCACCGGGAGCGTTTATCTTTTCCTGAGGCGAGGCGCCAGGTTCGCCGGCTCCCGCCTTATGCTAATATCTCTTATGCTCGCGTGTTGCGCTCTTCCTCTCCTCGTCCTTCCCGCCTTTATCAGACTCACAACCGTTTCCGGGCCTTGGACCCTGATGCGCCCACTGCCCCCTCCTCTGTTCCTTTGGGTTCTCTCCCGAAGGATCCACCTCCTGGTCCTCTGTCTGGGGTTCCCCTTCCTTCTACCCGGTCTGTCGTGTCTTCTGTGTCTTCTTCCTCGTCCCCCCCCCCGATCCTCCTTCCCATCCTCTTCCTCCATCTATCGGCTCTCCCCACCGCCTGTCGGTGCGGGCGGATGTCCATCGCTCTCCTAACGGCTGTCGTGTGTGCTCTCGTTCGGCTTCTCCTGTTGAGACACTGGAATCCGTTGCCCGGTACGTAGTTGCTGGGACACCGGTCTCTTTAAGTCAGAAGCGTAAGCCTGGCTCCTCTCCTTCCTCTTCCCCGGCGGGTAAGAAGGCTTCGCTTTCTTCCTCAGCTCCTCCTTCTGGCTCTGTTTCTCCTTCCCCTCCCGTTTCAGTGCTTGCACCCCCTGTTCCTGCTATGGAGGTTTCTTTGGCCCCTGCTTCCCTTTCGGTTGCTGCTCTTGCTGGGGTGCGCTCCCCTCTTTCTACTCCCCCTCCTCCTGCTGCTGTCCTTGACGGCTCCTCTCCGTTGTCTCCTCCTCTTCCTCCTCCTCCTCCGGACCCTGCCCGCCCACCTCTGATCTGTTCTCCCGTTTCCTTCCCTCCGTCTTTGCTCAGTTTACCCATGCCCCCTAACCCTGACTTTGCTGACCCTGATCCCGACCCTGATATTCTTTAACGTGCTCTGTTGCTCTTTCGCCTTTGTTTCTTCCTTGTTCTCTGTTTTTGTCCTTTCTCTTCTCGTCGTTGTCCATTCTTCAATGGAACGTTCGAGGTTATTACGCTAATTTCCTCGAACTCCAACTTCTGATTTCGCAGTTTTCGCCCCTTTGTGTCTGTCTCCAGGAACCAATGCTTGGTGTTCGTCCTGGTCGTTTTCGTGGCTATTCCTTTCTCTCCCCCCCCCCCAGCCATTGCTGGGGCTTCTAATTCTTCTGCTCTCTTGATTCGGGCTGATGTTCCCTTTGTTCCTTTACTTTTTCCTTCGCCTCTCCATTGTTCTGCTGCTCGTATCTTTGTGGGGAAATGGTACACAGTTTGTTCCATTTATCTCCCCCCGAGTGTCCCGCTCTCTCTTCCTGATTTGAAACACCTCCTGGACTCCTTGCCGGAGCCTGTGCTCCTGCTGGGTGACTTCAATTGTCGTCATTCTCTTTGGGGTGACGTTCTGACGAATACCCGGGGTCGCCTCCTTGAGCCGTTTCTCCTCTCTTCTTCCCTGTCTCTTCTAAATTCTGGTGAGCCCACTCATTTGGACTCTCGGACTCGCACCCTTTCTTGTCTTGATCTTTCTCTCTGCTCTTCTTCTCTTTACTTAGATTTCACGTGGCAGGTTCTTGATGACCTCCATGGAAGTGATCATTTCCCCATCCTTGTTTCCTTTTTCTCTTTTCGCCCTTCCCTCTCTTTCCCTTGGTGGCAGTTTCCTAAGGCAGACTGGACCCTATTTACCCTCAGTGCTGCTCTCCCTGACCTCTCCCTTCTGCCTCTCTCTCGCGCTCTCCTCCTTTTTCATGACACTGTCTTCAACGCTGCCCTCCGCTCTATTCCTCGCTCTTCCTCTCGGGGTCCACGGAAGTGCGTTCCCTGGTGGAATGCGGACTGTGCTCGGGCTGTCCGCTGTAAGCGTGCAGCCTGGAAGAGGCACCGCCGTAGGCAGACGACTGATTCTTTTATTTTCTTTCGGAAAGCGAGTGCGGTGGCCCGTAGGGCCATCCGTACGGCTAAACGTGAATGTTGGGCATCTTATGTCTCAACAATTACGTCCGAGACCCCTCTGGCCCAGATCTGGAAGCGTATCCGCAAGATAGCGGGTAAGTTCGTTCCCGATGTTTCACCGGTCCTTCACCTCCATGATACTCTTGTGGCGGACCCGTTGCAGGTCGCTTCCGAACTGGGTTCCCACTTTTCTTCTGTTAGCTCTGGTCTTCATCTTCCCCAATCTTTCCTTCTTCGTAAACCTGTCCTTGAGTCTCGTCCTTTAGATTTCTGCACTCATCTTCAGCTTCCCTATAATGATCCCTTCTCTCTCTCTGAACTTCGTTCTGCCCTGGCCCTCTGCGGTTCTACGGCGGCGGGCTCCGATGGTATTCATTATGAGATGCTTCGCCATCTCCCTCCGAGCACGTCTCAGTATTTACTGAGTCTGTATAATCGGATCTGGGAGTCGTCGTCAGTCCCTGAGGACTGGCTCGATGCCGTTGTCCTCCCTGTTCGCAAACCGGGGTCTCTGGGTACTTCCCCTAAGGACTTTCGCCCTATTGCTCTCACAAGTTGTGTCTGCAAACTCTTTGAACGTATGGTTAACGTTCGTCTGATGTGGTTCCTGGAACACCATCACCTCCTCTCCCCTTCTCAATTTGGTTTCCGCAACAGCACGACAGATGTCCTGGTGAACTTGGAGGTCTATATTCGTACTGCTTTTGCTGCGAAGACCTCCGTTGTTGCCGTCCTTTTTGACCTAGAAAAGGCTTACGACACCACTTGGCGTTATCATATCCTATCTCAACTTCATTCTTTTGGCCTTCGTGGTCATCTCCCTCTTTCTCCGCAGCTTCCTCTCTCGTCGTTCCTTTTCGGGTGCGCCTTGGTACCGCTCTCTCTCCCTCTTTTCAGCAATACGAAGGTGTGCCCCAGGGTAGTGTTCTGAGCACTACTCTTTTTCTTGTTGCCCTCAATGGTCTTCTTTCCTCTCTTCCTTCTGGTGTCTTCTCCGCTCTCTATGTCGATGATCTTACCCTTTGTTGTCAGGGTGATGATTCGCCTCTCCTTCAACGCCGGCTTCAACTTGCAATTGATGCCAGTGTCGTCTTGGGCCACAGGTCATGGCTTCAAGTTCTCTACTTCTAAGACTTGTGCCATGACTTTTACGCGGAAACGGGTTGTTCTTCGTCCCTCTTTGTCACTTTATGGTCATCCCCTTGAATACAAAGATTCCGCGAAGCTTTTGGGGTTATTCCTTGACACTCGTTTGTCTTGGTCTCCCCATATCTCTTACCTCCGTGTTGAGTGCTCTAAGGCCCTTACCCTCCTTCGGGTCTTGTCCCATACTTCTTGGGGGGCAGATAGGCGCACTCTCCTTGCTTTACATTCCTCTCTCGTCCTGTCTAAGCTCGATTATGGTTGCCCTGCTTACTCGTCTGCTTCTCCTTCTACTCTTCGCCGTCTTGATGCTTTGCACCATACTGTGTTGCGCCTCAGTTCTGGTGCCTTTCGTTCGACTCCCATCCTTAGCTTGTATGTTGACACTGGCTTCCTGTCTCTCCAGGACCGCCGTGATCGCTACTGTCTTCGCTATCTTGCGCGGTCCTTGCAACATCCTTCCTCTCGCCTCTGTCGTGCTTTAACTTTTACCCCTCCTGCGGTTCCTGTTCCTCTTCACCACCTCCCTCTTTCTGTCCGGTTATCTCGCCTACAGGATTCTCTCTCCGTTCGTATTTCTGAGGTTTCTCCTTGTGTTGTTCCTTCTTTGCCCCCGTGGAGGGTCCCTCTTCCGCGGTTTTGTACTTCCTTGACCCGTATCACTAAAGCTTTTACCCTCCTACGGTTCTAAAACGCCTTTTCCTCGAGCACTTTTCTTCTCACTCCCGTTCCGTTTCTGTCTTCACCGATGGGTCTAAGTCAGCGGACGGTGTTGGCTACTCTGTTGTTTTTCCTGATCGCACTTATATGTGTCACTTGCCTCCGGAGACTAGCATCTTTACAGCGGAACTTTATGCTATTCTCTATGCTCTTCGTCTCCTGCTTTCTCGTTGTCAGTCTTCCTTTGTGGTTGTTGTTGACTCTCGTAGTGCCCTCATGGCTCTCGGGTCCTTTAATCCGGTTCATCCAGTAGTTGTCGAGATCCAGCATTGGCTGTTTCTCGTTCACAGTAAATTTAAGTCGGTTGAGTTTTGTTGGGTTCCCAGCCATATCGGTGTGTCTTTAAATGAGCGTGCGGATGCTGCCGCTAAGGAAGCTGTCCGCTCTTGTCCCATCTCTCGTAAAGGCATTCCGTATTCCGACTTTTACCCGGTTATCCATTCCTCAGTCCTTACCCGTTGGCAGGCTTCTTGGTTGTCTGTTACTGGTAACAAGCTGCGTACTCTTAAATGTTGTGTTTCCTCGTGGCCGTCCTCCTTCCACCGTAACCGGCGGTGGGAAACAGCTCTGGCGAGGTTGCGTATTGGCCATACTCGCTTAACCCATGGTCACTTGATGGAGCGCCGCCCTGCTCCTTATTGTCCTAGTTGCATTGTCCCTCTTACGGTCGTGCATGTCCTTCTTGAATGTCCTGACTTCCAGGACGAGCGTGTGTCTTGCTTTCCGACCGCCCCTCGCGGTCACCTGTCCCTCGATAGAATTCTTGGTGACTCGGATACTTTTGATATCGTTCGCCTTATGCGTTTTTGTTCTCGTATTGGCATCCTTGGTGATATTTAGCGCCCTCTGATTATTTTGCGTATTTGATGGTGCTACATAGCCTTCCCGGTTTGGTGCCTTCTTTTGATAATTACTTACTTACTACTAATTCACATGAGTTCTAATTCTACTTCACTATTGACAATTATGTTGAATGTTAAACTCTGCTGCTGCTCGTGCATGAGAATATCCTTTATCAAGTTTCTTAATTAACTCCAGCTTCTGTGCAACCGTCAGGCGCTTCCTTTGGGTAACTTTTGGCATTTTGTAAATTAAAAAGATCACAATTACAGTACAGTAATATCCTTCACAATTGAAGCTAGCCGCGCGAGTTCACGGTAAACAATGGGAACACATGGCCCGGCGGAGTACATACTAGGTCCGTGGGAAAAAAAATACCTAGTGCCTATACATACTATAAAAGGTATTTAATAAGAAAACAAAGACTTTTGCTTAATAAAAACTGTTTCAAAATATTTTATTAATAATAATTTACAATTTTCTTCATTAAAGTGAATCATTTTAAAAGAAAATTAAGATGTAATATATGACTCTGGACGATCCAGGTCGGTGGCGGCCTGGTCGCCATGTGAGGGGACGCTGATGCCACAACAAACCCAATACAGACCGTCAGTAATATCGACCGCAGACCGGTATAGCAGGCTCCAGATACTGGGCTCCCAAACCGGTCGTTAATACCGGCAGATCGGTATAAAAGAGGCCGTTAAATTGAGTGGATACTGTATATAAGTATCTACATTCGTGTTCACCATAATGAACCACTAGGTAGGTATGCTGAGTGGCAGTGGCAGCCCGCCACTGGCTGCCACTCCCTTCCTACCTCACCTCACCTGGCTCGCCACCATTCTGCACCCACCATACTGTTTTTGCTTTTATATACAGACGTTATATATAAGTATTTACATGTTTTGTTCACCATAACTGTACATCTAAGCTTGTATGGTGAGTAATGGCACAAAGACATAGCTACTCACACACAGTCAGCTGGCTGCCGCCCTCAAGGCCAGACACACTAATATTTCTCCTCCAACAATACTGTTTCTGGTGTTATTACACTATATACACACATTATATCTAAATATCTACCTGTTTTATTCACCATACTTGTACAAGTAAACTGGTATGGTGCCCAAAGACCATCGTGGTAACCAGTAAACAACATGATAAATCGTGCAGACGACGCCACCACCCTCACCAAAATGGCGGCTCCCAACCTACTCCTCTTGCTGTTTATACCCTCTATACACACATTATATATAAGTATCTACATTTGTGTTCACCATAGCAAACCACTAAGCTGATATGGTGAGTGCAGTCAATAAAAGGTGGCCACACACAGTCAGAAGGCAACGCCACCACCCTCCCTCCCATAGCATTACTCCTCCCTCCATGGAGCACAGCGCTAAATATCACCACAATCCTGCTATTATCAGAACCCTGGTCAGTTTTATCACAGTCAGGGGTCTTCTGTAATAATATCATCGCTACATGAACATGAACAAGTATATTATGGCATTTTTAGGCGATGCTGTGGTCACAAGCTGAACAGCAGTGCTGTGAGCTCATGCTGCGTGCGTCAGGCTTGGTGTTTCACTCAATACTGAGGCCCCTAACACCTGGGAATTTGGGCCACGATTTTTTTTAAAAATGGTGTCTGTTTACAAGAGCCCTGATGGTGTGGTGAACCCCGTGTATCCGCGGGCCGTTTAAATCTTGTGTAGTATTCCAAAGCATCATATGATGCGATGCGCAATTTACTGCAAGTCGGTCAAAGCATCATATGATGTGAAGCGCAATTTAAGGGTTAAAGTAGCAGACATAACCCCCTCTACACAAGGGAGGGAACCAAAGCATTGGCAAAGAATTATAGACCAGTTGCACTAACGTCGCACATAATAAAAGTATTTGAGAGAGTGGTTAGGAGTCAGGTCACCAATTTCATGGAGACCAATGACCTTCACAACCCAGGCCAACATGGATTTTGAGTGGGAAGATCGTGCCTCTCACAGCTACTTGATCACTATGACAAAGTCACTGAGGCATTAGAAGAAAAACAGAATGCTGATGTGATATACACGGACTTCGCAAAGGCTTTCGATAAATGTGACCATGGCGTGATAGCACACAAAATGAAGTCAATGGGAATAACCGGTAAAGTAGGACGCTGGATACTCAGTTTTCTGTCCAACAGGACTCGGCGAGTAACAGTCAACCATATAAAATCTAGTCCAAGTGCAGTTAAAAGCTCTGTACCTCAGGGTACAGTCCTTGCACCGCTGCTTTTCCTTATTCTTGTAGCGAGTTAATCTTATACTCGCTCCATTATCTCATTATCTTAATGGCATAACTAATTACACAAGCTATAATCCTATCCCTATTTTTAGGTAACGGTTTTTTCACCTTCCGATCTTACTGTGAGGTGTAGTCACCGTATTTAAGCAAGCGATTCGAGAATAGCAAAACAGTACAATCTCCAGTCAAGAATGTAGTACTCGGTGTAGGCAGTTCTAATCGACCCACGACGCTACGCTACGACACAGAGCAGGCAGCAGACTTCGACCTCATCCAGCTAAAATGCTCTCCCACGTAGAGCTCCGCAACTCTGGCCACACTCAGCTCTCTGCTCTGCTCCAGGCTTTGTCTCAACGTCTACGACACTGCTGTATCCAGGACTACTAAATAAATATGAAATTCACTAAACACTGTGTATCTAATCAACCCAACAACGTAACATAATCGTACGTTACATTGGTGACCCCAGAGAGTTTCGACGATACCCAGCCACGACGACTACAACATGGACTCTCACTGGACCTCTACTGCTGCTGCTACTTGCTGTGGACCGCAGCCACCTGTCATGGAACATTGCCAACACCCTCGCCACAGCTATGATTTTCATTGCGATCATCTCTGCATTTTCATCTACTACGGCTTGCTGCTCCACGATCGCTACTCACTCATCTGGCAGCTTCATCAGTAACTACATAATGTGGGATCTACAGCCTGTCCTGCCGACTCTCCGTCGCTACCAGGGCACTGCTTGTTCTACAGGGACTCCCACGAAAGCTGCTCTTTCGTCAGCTTCATCTACACGTTCACTGCATTCTGATACTCTGCCGACTCAAGCACCTTGCGCAGTACAGGACTTACAGCTTGCGTTTCCGACTCTTCGTCGCCTCCAGGACAATTCAGCTCTAGCAGTGATTCCCTCGTTGTCCTAACTACGTGCCTACATTACCTCCTATTGTCCTGGTGCCCGAGCCCATCCACCCCGGATCTAAATGCTCTACCAACGACCCAAGGACGCAACAATCGTGCACACTCTTCTCTCCTGCTACACCGAGCTTGTCCACACACTGCCTGCATCTTTTGGTACCAGACTACATGTTCCACAGCGACCCAGGGGAACAGTAGCCTCGTTTTTTTTTATGTATTGCTTTTCTTCCATTCCCTGGCAGGGGAAGTCCTGTAGCAAGTTAATCTTATACTCGCTCCATTATCTCATTATCTTAATGGCATAACTAATTACACAAGCTATAATCCTATCCCTATTTTCAGGTAACGGTTTTTCCACCTTCCTATCTTACTGTGAGGTGTAGTCACCGTATTTAAGCAAGCGATTCGAGAATAGCAAAACAGTACAATCTCCAGTCAAGAATGTAGTACTCGGTGTAGGCAGTTCTAATCTACCCAAGACGCTACGCTACGACACAGAGCAGGCAGCAGACTTCGACCTCATCCAGCTAAAACGCTCTCCCACATAGAGCTCAGCGACTCCGGCCACACTCAGCTCACTGCTCTGCTCCAGGCTTTGTCTCAACGTCTACGACACTGCTGTATCCAGGACTACTAAATAAATAAGAAACTCACTAAACACTGTATCTAATCAACCCAACAACGTAACATAATCGTACGTTACATTCTCATTTTGGATATAGACAAAAATACAAGTCACAGCTTTGTATCATCCTTTGAAGATGACACTAAAAATCAATATGAAAATTAACTCGGCTGAAGACATTGAAAAACTTCAAGCTGATATTAACACTTTCGCGCTCTCGGCGAAGGTCACTCAGCCAACCGTATGTGCGCGCGGCGTTTTTATCGCTTAAGCGTAAAAACAAAAATGTGTATACTCTTTTTACTTTTCTGATCTTAGTTTTCATGCTACGTATTTCATTTTGGTACCAACGTGTTCGCAATAAAATTCTCTAAAAGAACATCAGTAAAAAAAGTCACGAAAGCTATAGAGATACCAGCATGAAATAAATAACTACGAAGATGAGTCGCCGTGAGCGCTCGACAGCAACAAAATGTTTTTACTCTTGGGATTATTATCACCTCTACAATTGTCCTACAGCCTTAATTTTGGTATCAATGGACTCCCAATAAAATTCCCAACACGGTGATATGAATATAATCGTAGAATAATGGTCCCGGCCCACCCGCAAGAGTGTGGGAAGTGGGCGCACTGTTACCCGGTAACGGTGACCACTGTTACCCGGTAACGGTGACCGGACGACACACGCGCGAAACGTTGCTTTGAAAGTTTATACTTATTTCACTGTTCTGATATTATTATTGTATGTATGTCATTCATTTTTGTGGCAATGTTTTCGCAATAGAATGTTCTATGAGCTAAATTATACTACACAAACCTGGACCAAATAGGTGTACTTACCAAGGGAAGGCTGGTTGTGGAACAGTAAGTTGAGCATTTGTTCTTCACTCCACCTTCTTCAGGTTCTTCATTCCTGAAGTTGCTCAACAGATGGTTTGTAGGTGGAGTGAAGCTGTTGCGGGTGGTTACTTCTTCACCACCCAATACACCTGTTTCCGGTGGTAATTGGTGTAGCAGGGAACAACACAGAGTGCAACACCACAGGTCTTGCATCCATAGTTCGTGTCCTTCCTTTTACCGGACCGTGCGCATGCATGACACTTGAGACGTTTGGACAGTCTGCAAATTTCATGTTTCAGTTTGTAGTTCATGCGATTTTCTGAATCAACAATAGGGTGGCCAGGTCCTCTCGCTGGAGGTGTAACAGGAGTTGCAGGAGAGTCAGATTCACCTGACAAAACAGTTTCATCAACTGGCAGTGTGGCAGACATGTCGGGTTCAGATTCGTTGTCTGCTTCATCTTGAGGTGGTGTAGTGAACAAAGGCCGCCTCACACCAGATGGTCCGGGAGTTGGCATGGCGTCAGCATTGGCAGGAGCTGTGTCATCATTTATGTCTGGAGCGTGCCGCAAGTGTTGAGATGATGATGATGTTTTAGGCCACTCCTCTGTGTCCCAGTGCAATAGGGCCCAGATTGCCACTTCGTGGAACTGTAGCAATGTTAGCTTTTTTCGATCAGTTGTGTTGTATTTGTACAAAACATAGGCATTATGCAATGCCATTTGCAGGAAATAAAAGGTAATCTTTTTGGTCCACTTGTGAGTTTTCCTGGTAAAATGGTAATATTTAACCATTTGATCGAAGTGGTCCACACCTTTCATGAACTTATTGTACTCGCAAATTGCAGTCGGTTTGTTCACTGTTACCTGTTGTATTCCACTTGTTCCGTCTCGGTTGCGAATTCGCTTCCTTCGCTGAACTCGCTGAGTGTCTTCATTGTGGATGTTGGTAATGATTGAAACCACTCGCTTGTCTTTCCACAGGAGAATGAAGGTATTATCTTTGCGGCGGTATATTGTGGTATCCAGTGGAAGTTTACCCTTGGCTAGAGCTTGCAATACCTTTGGGGCGCCACGTAGCATTCTAATTGTGCCACATGTGTACACCCCAAGTTCTCTCAATGTTTCTGTCAGGGTAACCGAGTTGTAGTAATTATCCATGTACAAATGGTAACCCTGGTTCACTAAAGGCTGCATCAACCCCGTTACTGTATCCACTATCGTCTTACCAATACCTGAGTATACGTCAAAGTCATATATGTACCCAGAGACAGATTCAGCAAGCATATAAAGTTTCACACCATACTTGTCTGGTTTGTTTGGATTGTACACTTTGAAGGATAGTCGGCCTCGCCATGCCATTGTACCCTCATCCAAACACAACTCTTTCTTGGGGATGTAAACTTGAGCAAACCTCTCTTTCAAGTAATCCATCACTGGTCTCACTTTTATCAACTTATCACGATTGTTCACGGGCACTGCATTGGTATTGAATGTGTGGAAAAACTGGTTTATATGCTGGAATCGTCTGGACGGCATGAACAAGCTGAAGAAACGAGCATGCCATGGCTTTGCTGTTTGCCAATACATCCTCATAGTTGGGAGCCTAATTATGCCCATCAATATGAACAGTCCTAGGAATCGCGCCATTTCACTCACCTTCACTGGGGTCCAAATATCTGATACATTTTCATTGGCCATCCGGAATAACTTCAAATTTGTTTCAACGGTAAAGAACTCAAGGAGGGCACGCGTGATGAACATTTGAATATAAGCCAGTGCACTAGTAGGCTTGGGAATTTTCAGTCCAGGATTTCCAGTAAAATCATCAACAACTGGAGAAGTATTGCTACGACTCCAGCCCTCACCAGCCCCAGCCTGCCGAGTACGTACTGTACGTGTACGCCTTTCAGCAGGCTCGAATGAATCCTCATCACTTCATCACTTATACTTTCAGAATCACTTGGCGCAATTTGTCGTGTGTTCCTACGACGAGTAACATGTCTGGTAGCTACTTTTCTAGGTAGCCTAGATGCACCACGTGTGCGCCGAGATGGAGGAGGAGGAGGGGGTCGCGGTGCCTCCTCTTCCTCGGTGAGGGCCTCAGTCTCCTCATCACTCGTTGCCGTATCATTCCCTCTAGCTCTAGGTACACTATAATCGTTGTGGGTTCCAAAATCTTCCTCCAATACCTCTACATCACCTTCAGCTTCTGATAAATCCTCCACAAGGCCTGGAATTTTCATTGGTGTGAGCTTCACTCCGCTCCACTTCTTAAAAATTTGGGTTATTTTGTCCACTCTCGATGACCTGGAGGCTTCCTTGGGCGTAGAAGTGCTTGGGCCTTGACCTTGATCCATTTTTGATGAAGTAATTGGGTATAATCCACACGGAAACGGGTAAAAATGCTCGAGTTTGGCGCGCGAGGGGAGTGTGATCGACTCACGACACGTGACACGAAAACAATGGGCCCGTCACGTGACCGGGTAGGCCGACGCGCCAGGCGGCCTAGTGGTGAGAAAGAGAACTTCATGGCGCGTCGTTTGAAACAAACCCCAATGAAATCGGATTAAAATTGAATTTTATACAAATATTTTAAAAGAAGACATAACTTTATGTCCACTATGCGTTTACGTTAGACGAAACCGGACGCGCCGGCGCGTCCAGATAGCGCGAAAGTGTTTAATTAATAAAGTTTTCAACTGGGCATCAGAAAATAACATGATGTTTAACAGTGATAAATTCCAGGTACTCAGGTACGGTAAAAATGAGGACCTTGAACATAATACTGTACAGGGTACAAAACGCAATCAAATGTGCCCATAGTAGGAAAACAGCATGTAAAGGATTTGGGAATAATGATGTCTGATGACCTAACGTTTAGGGAGCATAACCAAGCAAATATTGCGTCAGCCAGAAAAATGATCGGATGGATTACGAGAATTTTCAAATCCAGGGATCCCATCACAATGGTTGTCACTTCAAGTCACTTGGGTTGTCCCGCTTTGAGTACTGCTCAGTACTCACTTCCCCCTTCAGAGCAGGAGAGATTGCTGAAATAGAGGGAATACAGAGAACATATACGGCATGCATAGACGCGATAAAGCACCTAAATTATTGGGATCGTCTCAAAGCCCTCCAAATGTACTCACTAGAAAGAAGACGAGAGAGATATCAAATAATATACACGTGGAAGATACTGGAGGGCCAAGTACCAAATCTACACAGTAAAATAACAGTGTACTGGAGTGAACGTTATGGAAGAAAATACAGAATAGAACCAGTGAAGAGCAGGGGTGCCATAGGCACAATCAGAGAACACTGTACTGTATAAACATCAGAGGTCCGCAGTTGTTCAACACCCTCCCAGCGAGCATAAGAAATATTGCCAGAACAACCAGTGTACATCTTCAAGAGGAAACTAGATTGTTTCCTCCAAGGAGTGCCGGACCAACCTTGCTGTGGTTGGTATGTGGGCCTGTGGGCTGCTCCAAGCAACAGCCTAGTGGACCAAACTCTCACAAGTCAAGTCTGGCCTCGGGCCGGGCTTGGGGAGTAGAAGAACTCCCAGAACCCCATCAACCAGGTATATTTGGCCATTTGAGCATAAAAGTTATTATATATCTTGCCATGGGTCCCAAGAAAGCCAGTGGTAAGGTTCAAGTCAAGAAATCGCATGTGAGGATGACAATAGAGGAAAGACAAGAAATCATTCGGAAGCATGAAAATGGTACTCGTGTTGTTGAACTAGCTAGGCAATACAGTACAACAAATCTTCAGGGGAGGAAGAGGAGGCAGTAGAGAATGACCCTTCCTCATTAATTCAACAAATGTGTGCAGTATGGGAAGGACTGCAAAGTTTACTGAAAAGAATCACCCAGATAAAGCTGTAGTAGGCTGTTGCATTGATCTTTTTAACCACCGTGCTGCGCCGAGTTTATTGTGAAATTCCCCGTGACTTCGCTCTCGTTGCACCAGGTACAGATAGATTTTCGCTTCATGTTTCTTCATTCTGTGTGCTTGCAAATAACGCACTCATGTACACCCTTGGCATTAGTACCTGTAGGTGGCATGTAGCCAAGCTTGTAAAGAATAAGGTAATCTTGAAAAGATTATAGGAAAAGATCAATTTGTAAGGTAGTCGTGAAAAGATCGCTTTGTAAGGTCCCACACAGGAAGAGATTCAGCTAGCCTCAAAGAGTGTCCATCAGTCAGGAAGAGATTCTGGCATTCTGGAGGAGATTCAGCCACCCTCAAAGAGTGTCCGTCATTCAAGAAGAGATTCAGCTAATGTTGAAAATATCTATGGAAAACACCACTATGGAAGCTGCTAAAACTGTTCATCTGTGCTACTTGTATCAGATGCATCATCACTGAACGCAGAAAACGATTCATCTATGTATCATTTATATAAATTGGAGATAGCATAGATGGTCAAGGGTGGCGCTCAAAGCTACAACTGGATATGCACACTGTATCGTCTTCATAGATGCTGTATCACTTGCATCCGACCATTGTGTTAGGTCCTTATTGCGCCTAGCTTCACCAATATCATGACCCTTATGTTCTTCAAACAATAAGGTCTGAATTTCACTGACAGAGCGCAATCTTTTAAATAATAATAATAATAATAATAATATTTTATTTAGGTAAGGTACATACATACAATAAATTTTTACAAAGATTGGTTGACTTATAGGTAGAGCTAGTACATACAATGCCTAAAGCCACTATTACGCAAAGCGTTTCGGGCATGATAAACTTAAATGACAAGCTTAATACTAATTGAGCATAATGAGTAGATGAAAACAAGAAATGAAAACATAGATGAAAAAGCAGCACAAATACAAATATGTCGACAAACAGTGCTCTCTAAAGAAAAACAGACATTGGTTGACAATAGAAGGGTAAGGTAGGTTACAGGGAATTTATTAGGTATAGCTTCGTTTTTAACTTAAACTGGTTGAGAGAGGTACAGTCTTTAACATGGTCGGGAATGTCATTCCACATTCTGGGCCCCTGGGCCCCACATTAACACCATGTCAGACAGGTGTTTGGGAGCCAGAGGCACATGTGCCACAAATGGTTGCTCAATCAGTTCTAACCCAGCCAGCAGCCCTAGTCTTTCATATTTGTTATCGCAAAAGGTTTGTTCGGTGTTCAGCAGGTAGGCTGCTCCATGTTTCCTAAAAAAAAAAAAAAAATAAAACAATTTGAAAAATGGACAAATGCCATTAACCCTTAAACTGCGCAACGCGCCTGCAGGCTCACGTCTGGTTTGCGCAATGCGCCTCCGGGTATTTGTATTTTTCACGTTCCTTTCAAGACTCTTGCGGCTACATGGGGTTCACATCAGCTTCCTCAGGGCTCTTGTAAACAGACGCCATCTTTAAAAAAAATCGTGGTCCACATTCCCGGGTGTGGGAGCCTCAGTAGTGTGTGAGCAACCAAGGCTGGCGCTCGCAGCATGAGCGCACAGCACTGCTGTTCAGCATGTGACCACAGCATCGCCTAATAATGTCAAAATATATATATAACTTGTATTATTTAGCTATGATAGTGTTATATTAGAGCCTGAGTGTGATAATGACTGGGTACAATGTTCAAATATCAGTGATTCAATGCTGTTCACGATGTTCACAGCGCTAGCCACAGCACCACAGCATTATTTCGTTCATCTAGGAATCTTCAAATGATTTCTTAGGTTCCTTTTCAAAATAAACGTTTGGTCAATTATTCATTTACAGGAATTAGTGACCAGGATTGTGATAATAGCAGGATTGTGGTTA